>NC_058419.1:118019753-118164199 GCF_002201575.2 Neomonachus schauinslandi
TGAGTGGGTCTAAGCTTTCCACACATGCCTAGATAACTGGGAGGCTGCTTGCACATGCAGAGAAGACCCAAGAGGACCCAGCAAAAAATTAAAGAAGATTGAAAACTGCCTAAATTTTGAAAGTACTTGCATATGCACACACACATCCATCAGCAGAAAGTAGAATCCTTACTGACATAAGTTGTTCTTGCACAATTTCTCTCTAATCACTCACTGAAAATGAAGCTACAGAGACAAAAGAGTGACCAATAGGAAGCCAGGTTAAAAACAAATGGGTAGGGTGCCTGGGTGGCTCAGTTGGTTAAGCGACTGCCTTCGGCTCAGGTCATGATCCTGGAGTCCCGGGATCGAGTCCCGCATCGGGCTCCCTGCTCGGCAGGGAGTCTGCTTCTCCCTCTGACCCTCCCCCCTCTCATGTGCTCTCTCTCTCTCATTCTCTCTCTCAAATAAATAAAAAATATTTAAAAAAAATATTTAAAAAAAAAACAAATGGGTGCCTGGGGTGTCAGTGGAGCATGTGACTCTCGATCTCCGGGTTGTGAGTTCAAGCCTCCCACTGAGCATAGAGCTTACTTTAAAAAAATCAAATCAAATCACATCAGTCAATCAATCAAACTAAGACAAGTGTTAGTGGGGATGTGGAGAAAAAGGAATCCTCCTGTACTACTGGTGGGAACGCAAGCTGGTGCAGCCACTGTGGAAGACAGTATGGAGGTTCCTCAAAAAGTTAAAAATAGAACTACCCTACGATCCAGTAATCATGCTACTGGGTATTTACCAAAAAAAATACAAAAACACCAATTCAAAGAGATACATGCACCCCTATGTTTATAGCAGCATTATTTACAATGGCCAAATTAGGGAAGCACCCCAAGTATCCATCAATAGATGAATGGATAAAAAGGTGGTATATACAATGGAATATTAATTAGCCACAAAAAGAATGAAATCTTGCCATTTGCAATGATATGGATGGAGTCAGAGAATATAATGCTAAGCGAAATACGTCAGTCAGAGAAAAACAAATTCCATATGATCATATGATTTCACTCATGTAGAATTTAAGAACCAAAACAAACGAGCAAAGGAAAAAGAGGGAAAGAGAAGCCCAGAAACAGACTCTTACCTACAGAGAACAAACTGATGGTTACCAGAGAGGAGGTGGGGGTGGGGGGAATGGATGAAATAGGTGACAGGGATGAAGGAGCACACTTGTGGCGATGAGCACTGGGTGATGTATGGGATTGTTGAATCACTATACTGTCCACCTGAAACTAATATAACACTATATGGTTTTTTTTTTTAAAGATTTTATTTATATATTTGACAGAGAGAGAGCGCACATAAGCAGGGGGAGCACCAGAGGGAGAGGGAGAAGCAGGCTCTCCCCTGAGCAGAGAGCCTGATGTGGGGCTCGATCCCAGGACCCTGAGATCATGACCTGAGCCCAAGGTAGACACTTAACCAACTGAGCCACCCAGGTGCCTCATATAACACTATATGTTAATGATACTGGAATTAAGATTTTAAAAACGTAAAGTAAAATAACAATAAAAATAAAACTTAGAAGAGAAAAAAACAAAACAAGGGAGCCATTGCAGCCACAAACATGGGGAATGAAGGAGGGATGGAAAAGATTCCACAGATCATAGCAAAGCAAGTTACTAAACAAAATAAAACCGAAAAAAGAAAAATCGGCAAAAACAATGATCCTAAGAGGAAAAAATGCAGAACTCACAGTTTCAACAATATATTATCTAAAACATCTAGTTTTAATCCCAGGTTTCAGGTTTCAACAACAAAATGAGACATACAAAGAAATAGGAAAGTATAATCCATACACAGAAAAACAAAAGGAGGGGCACCTGGGTGGCTCAGTCGTTAAGCATCTGCCTTTGGCTCGGGTCATGGTCCCAGGGTCCTGGGATCAAGCCCCGCATCAGGCTCCGTGCTCGGCGGGAAGCCTGCTTCTCCCTCTTCCACTCCCCCTGCTTGTGTTCCCTCTCTTGCTGTGTCTCTCTCTGTCAAATAAATAAATAAATAATCTTTAAAAACAAAAACAAAAGGAGTAAAAAAAAAAAAAGGAAGGGGGGCTTGGAGTGGGTCCAGATGCTGGGTTCGGCAAAGACTTCAAAGCAGTTATTATAAATGTTTCAATCAATTAAGGGAAACCATATTTATTTAAAAAATTAAACAAAAACATAATGATGATGACTCAAGAAATGTGAAATATCAATATATCAATAGAAATGATATTAGGGGTGCCTGGGTGGCTCAGTCGTTGAGCGTCTGCCTTCAGCTCAGGTCGTGATCCCAGGGTCCTGGGATCGAGCCCCGCATCGGGCTCCCTGCTCGGCGGGAAGCCTGCTTCTCCCTCTCCCACTCCCCCTGCTTGTGTTCCCTCTCTCGCTGTGTCTCTCTCTGTCAAATAAATAAATAAAATCTTAAAAAAAAAAAAAGAAATGATATTAAAAATAACCAAATGGAAACTCTGGAGTTGGAAAGTACAATAACGGGAATGATAAATTCGCTAGATGGCCTTAGCAGCAGACTTCAGATGGCAGAAGAAAGCATTAGTAAACTTAAAATAGATCCACAGAATTATCCAATCTGAACAATACAGAGAGAAAAAAAAGAAGAAAAAAATAACAGAGAAGCAGAGACTTGTAGGACAATATCAAGTGTACCAATGTACATGTAATGGGAGTACCAGAAGGAGAAGAGAGAAATAGAAAGAATATTTGAAGAAATAATTGTTGCAACCTTCCCAAATTTGATAATACATATTAATCTATAGACCCAAGAAGCTGAACAAATCCCAAATAAGATACACACAAAGAGATGTGTACTTAGACACACCATAGTCAAACTGTTAAAGGCCATAAAGAAGAAAAATCTTGCAAGCAGGAAGAGAAAAACAACTCACTATAGACAGTAGAAAAAAATAATTAAAAGCTCACTTCTTACAAATAACAAAGAGTAGAAGGCAGTGAGATGATATATTTAAAGTACAAAAAGGAAAAGAAAACTGTCAACTAAGAATTCAAATTCAGCAAAATTAACCTTCAAAATGAGAGGGAGCTAAACACATTGATTTCACATTCCAGAAAAGGCAAGACTATGGGGACAAAAATGAAAGCCAATGTTTGCCAGGATTAGAGGATTTGGGGAGAGTATTAACTGAAAAGGAAATTTTTAGAGGGATGTAAATACCCTGTATCTTGATTTTGATGGCTGTTCCATGACTGTACATAAAATTTAAAATTGGTGAATTTTATTGTTTGTAAATTATACCTCAATAAAACTTATTTAAAAAGAAAAATAATCTTCTACTCAGAAGCTTTCTCTGTGCCTTACAAAATGGAGTCCATAACCCCAGGTTTTGCTTTAATAACTTTTAGTTAATACTTCTGCTATTAGGGGCACCTGGGTGGCTCAGTTGGTTAAGCATCTGCCTTCAGCTCAGGTCATGATCCTGGAGTCCCGGGATCGAGTCCCGCATCGGGCTCCCTGCTCAGCGGGGAGTCTGCTTCTCCCTCTGACCCTCCCCTTCTCATGCTCTCTGTCTCCCCTTCTCTCTCTCAGATAAATAAATAAAATCTTTAAAAAAAAATACTTCTGTTATTATACTTGACACAGTATATCAAAATTATCTATTTAAAGCCAAAATCTCCTACTTGTTTTTTTTTTTTTAAGCTTTTATTTACTTGAAAGAGAGAGAGAGCACACACAGAAGAAGAGCGAGAAGAAACAGACTCCCCACTGAGCAGGGAGCCAGATGCGGGGCTTGATCCCAGGATCCTGATATCATGACCTGAGCCAAAGGCAGACAGTTACAACTGAGCCACCCAGGTGCCCCAATATCTCCTACTTGTTTCTAAGATCTTTTGGGGTTAAGAGCACATATTATCAATCTTAATATCCCCAATATGTAGCACAGAATCTGATGAATAGTAGGCATTCAAATATAAGTGTTCTAAGACTAGAGCCCAAGTCTGGGCTAATTCAAGACTCTTTTTAGTAGGCAAAACTTGCTTCTACGAAGTGGAGTGTGTGGATGATTTGCCTGAAGAATATAATAGAAGATGAATCAATAATGAATGTTTCTTTTTAAGGATTTATGTATTTATTTGAGAGAGAGAGAGAGGGCACTTGCACACATGAGCAGGGAGAGGGGTAGAGGGAGAGAAGCAGACTCCCCGCTGAGCACAGAGCCCTGACTTAGGACTCCATCTCATGACCCTGAGATCACAACCTAAGCCGAAATCAAGAGTTGGATGCTTAACTGACTGAGCCACCCAAGCACCCCAATAAGGAATGTTTCTTACTGAGGAATAGAATTATTAACAATGTAAAAATAAATATATTTTATTATCTCAAAACAAAAGAAGGTAGGGAGTTCCTGGTTCAATGTCTCAGATCAACAAAATCACCAAGGTTTCAGGAGCATTTTTATTTTTCCACTTTATAATCTTTAGCATTTTGCCTTAGTTTGTAACCCCATGGTTTCAAGATGGATGTTGTAAGTCCAAGCATCACATAACCACATTCAAGGCAGGAAGAAGGAAGAAAGTGAACTGCTGAGGAGGTGTCCTTCTAAACTTGCTTTTCACAGGCAGTAAAATCTCTCCTGGATATCCTTCCGCAGTCTTACCCTTATGTCTCCTTGACCAAAAGTCACATAACCAGCTAGTTTGCAAGAGGGGATGGGAAAGGGAGTATCAAGGAAAATGGAATGACAGTGTACTTATTTAGACCACCAGTTTAGACCACTGGTTTAGATTCATCTCCGTGGGGGGTGGGGGTGTATACCGCCACCTAAATAAAATCATGTTCTTGGTGGCAAGGAGAAAGGGGAAGTGTTATTATGGATATAACTAACTTTGCCACAGAAAGTAATAGAAAAAAACACAGTCTTGCTATCTGAGGAGCTACTTCCATTATCACCAAAAATAGATTTATTCGCTACATGTCAATATTACTTTTGTATCTTTAAAAATAATCATATTATAAAAGCTCCAGAGCTTATGGGGACAAGGTCAAGACTTCAGAGTTCTAACATTAAAGTGAGAACAGCAATCGAAGGATCAATAATGACTGTCCTAGTATGGTCATTGTTGATACTCCTAAAAGGTGGCTGATGAGTATTGACCTCCCATGGGCCTTGGAAATCAAGGCTGCTGCAGAGTCAATTCCAAGTTGCTTCCTGAGAGGGGTGAAAGTGAGGACCAAGACAGGAAACTCAATATTGACTTCACCTAATCGTGTAAAACCACTTGACTCAATGTTGGTTGGACAAAATTGAATGCTAAATTTAAAACCTAAATCAAGCTCCTGTCTTCCTTGCAGCCAACATTTTAACAGTGGCCCTTGCCCTTCAACTAAAAAGGCCAAGGATCAACAGGATTTGATGAAAGTGACAAATACCCTTCCTTCATCTCAAGCTTAGTGGCAAAGTCTCTCCTTAGTTATTTGAGTTCAGTGAGTAAAGCAGCACTTTATGAAGACTACCTTTTAGGATGGAAGGCTCTGTTTTTTCTTAAAAGACACTGCAAAAAATAAAAATGACAGTGCTTTAAACCAGATGATGACTATTTATAGCCACCTATATGAAAAAGAAAGACAGAGGGGATAAATGCAACCATTTCAAAATAAATTAACATTTCAAAAAAATGTTTCACTTAGTAGTCTCAAAATTGGACTGAAAACAGGATATATTAAAACTGAAATAGCACAGGATTTAAAATAACAGTAATTGTTAAAAAGACAACGTGTAGGGCTACAAAGAGAAATTTCTATGGAATTTTGGCTGGAGAACATAAACTCTAAATTTACAACTATGATTCAAGTATTGGGTTTCTAATATAATTTAACGACTTTTAAATTTGTAACTTCAGGGGTGCCTGGGTGGCTCAGTCGTTAAGCATCTGCCTTCGGCTCAGGTCATGATCCCAAGGTTCTGGGATCAAGCCCCGCATCAGGGGGCTGCTCAGCGGGAAGCCTTCTTCTCCCTCTCCCACTCCCCCTGCTTGTGTTCCCTCTCTCGCTGTGTCTCTCTCTGTCAAATAAATAAATAAAATCTTAAAAAAAAAAATTTGTAACTTCAAAATTTCTTGACTTCAAACAAGAAAGCATGGAATTTAAAAGGTGGAACTTGAACAAAATGGAATTGTGATTTGGATTTAAATCAGAGAAGAGGAAGTAGGGCCTTAAAGAATCAAAAGTGGGTTTCCATGTGGTTTATTAATCAGCCTCATTATTTGCTAGCTACACTAAATGTTCTGATGTTCTGGCTCCAGGAATTTAGACTATATATAAGTGTGCTTTGCTTTAATTTGTTCTTCAACCAAAGTTGGATTCAATTTGTCTTCAATAAAAGTATTATATTAGCATAAATATTAAAGTTGAAAATATTATAGCTTAAAAAACTAGGGCAACAGATTCCATTTGGGGGTTGAAGTCTATGCTCAATACTGACATATAAACACACACCATTTAACTTGCCCAGCATGTTTCATTTACTCAAAAGCTTTGGAAAATGTCCAGTGGTAGATCAGACTTGTAATCACACTCAAAGACTATCGACACCATGAAACCTGGCAGCATTTCCTGCTCAGTGCCACTTCGGGCTTCCACATCCTGCCTTCCTCAGTTTCCTTTCCATAGGCCTTCAAGAACACCCTGCCTTCGACTTCATTATTCCAGTAATTCAGACCACAAACCTCAGAGATATCCTTGACCCACACCATATCTTTATCCCATCAGCAAATCCCATCAGCCCTAAATTTAAAACATATCCAGAATCTATCCATCTCCTGAGAGCTCCACAGCTAGCCCAGTGATGCCAACCTCCCTCATCCCTCTCCTGGGTGACTGCAACAACCTCCCAACAGGTCTCCTGGCCTCCACCTTTGCCCTTTGCTCAGCCATTCGTTTTCCTTCTGGGAATTCTCCCTCACAGTGAGGGTGAAAGGGACGTAAGAGGCCACTGCCATTTCCACGCCAATTCCATTCTAGGAGATAATTTCCCATGCCAAGTGTGAGCAGCCAGAGAGCAGTTTCCTAGCAATTGCATTTTTCTGAGGTGACAGTTAAATAACAAATCTCACTGAAAGGCAATTTAATAATCTGTCAAATTATTACATCTTTCATACAGTATTGCTTACAACTGGATGAAAAAGCAAAAGAGAGACAGGGAGCTCAGCTCATGACAGACCTGAAAGAAACTGACCTAAAGAAAATCGTTCAGAAACCTGGACTCCTGAATCAATGAGTATTTTTCCAAAGACCACGCATTTGTTTTTTGGTTGTTTTTTTTTTTTAAGATTTTATTTATTTATTTGAGGGAGAGCACACGTGCATGCACCTGAGTTGGGAGGAGGGACAGAGGGAGAAGCAGGCTCCCCGCTGAGCAGGGAGACCGATGTGGGGCTCGATCCCAGGACCCTGAGATCATGATCTGAGCCGAAGGCAGACGCTCAACCAACTGAAGCACCCTGGCGCCCCAAAGACCATGCATTTGGATAATTCTTTAATACCCAATACTTTTGTATTATTGTGGGATTGTGGTAATAGCAGAAAATGATTCAGGGAAATACGATGCTATACTGATAGTGAATAACAAATTGATGCAAAGGAAAGAATACTGTCCATTTATTTATATATTTTTAAGATTTTATTTATTTGAGGGAGAGCACAAGTGCGCGCACATGAGTTGGGGGGAGGGACAGAGGGAGAAGCAGGCTTCCCGCAGAGCAGGGAGCCCAATGCAGGACTCAATCCCAGGACCCTGGGATCATGACCTGAGCCAAAGGCAGATGCTTAACCGACTGAGCCACCCAGGTGTCCTGAATACTGTCCATTTAGAATTGTGCACTCTATTGTTAGTACTAATTGACCCAGTAGCCGGCATAAAAATTCTTTCACATAAGAGTCCATTTAAGTGAATGTGTACTTATATTTAAAACTCCTTATAAAAATGAAAGTATTATTGAGCAACTCAATGACCCTGGCTAAATAATCAGTATATTATATAATCTCCTTTACACCTTAATCCTTAACTCTCATGAAAAGAAAGAGAACGATGTCGGTGGGGTGACAAAAAAGAAGCAAAAACAAAGAAAGAGAAGGGGAGGTTGGCAGCACTAAGTGTCAGCTGCAAAGTCAACATCACCCCTGAGTCACAGCAATTGAAAATGAGATTAGAATTGACGTCAGGTTTTAGTCTACGATAAACCCTTCAGCCATTTTCTTCTGAACTAACAAATTATTCTGCAACATTCCCCTTGCTACAGTCACCAGCCACATCCTGAAAAGAAGTAAATTCATTCTCAATCACCTGAGTACATTCTAGACATGAAAAATTAGGATGCTACAGAGAGGAATATAGAGCATATTGCCATTAGCTGCTAGCATCACATGAAGCGCACTACAAATTTACAGTTCAGCCCTCCTGCATTCCTCAATAACCTCTTCAAATTTGCTTTGACGGAAGAGCCATTTTGTAGTTTTTATGAAGCTATTGCACAAACATAAGTCTTTAAGGAAGTTAGATGGTATGTTCACTACGGAGTGGAGGGTTTTGTCAAGCAACCTTTAAACCCTTACTTAGACACCCAAAGCATTCTTCCCATCTCAAAGGCAGTTCCATCTTTCTATTTACTCAAGCTCCAACCTTGGAGACATCCTTCACTCACTGGTACTCTCACAGTCTACATACAATTGGTCAGGAAATCCTGTCGGCTCTACTTTCAAATTGTTCCCAGAATCCAACTACTTCTCTCTACCTTGGGAGCTTCCATCTTGTCTGACCCTCCCATTGTCTCTCACTTGGATTAGTGACGGAGTACCTCTGAGGCTCCTCCCACGTGTGGCTGATGATCCCGGGACCAAACTTGGGTAGTGAGGCTCTGGAGTGTGTTTCAAACTGAAGGAAAAATGAGAGGAGCGGAGAGACTAGAAGAGAGGAGAGCAGCCTTGGCCGTGAGTGCTAGGGTACGGAAGCATGTACATACAGCACAGAGAGAAGACCAAGCAAGTGAAGTCTCCTGCCTGCTACCCTCCCTTTAGAGTCTGGTCTCCAAACAGCAGTCACGTCCTGCCACTCTCAGCTCAAAACTCTCAGGAGGCCACCATTTCAGAGTAACAGGCAGTCATCACAATGGCTCATCTGGACTTATCACCACCCTGATCTCCTTTCTTGCTGCGCCCTCCCCTCCCACACACACCACTCAGTCACAGGGCCTCTTCCTCTCTGCTTGAGCCTCAGGCTGCTCCTGCCTGAGGCCTTCTCCCTGGTAGTTCTTGGCCTAGAATGTTCTCTCCCATTATCTGCATGGGCTAAATCCCTCACTTCCTTCAGGACTTGATGCAAATGAAACCTTCTCGGGAAGGCCAACCCTGAGCACCTAACTCCTCAATGAGCCCTCACCTGTCCCTCTCATCCTCTCAGCCTTCCGCCACTTGCGATCCCCTTACTCCAGTCTAGTTTTCCAGAGCACTTACGTCTAACATCCTATACGATGTACTTACTTCTTTATCACCGTAACCAGTTCCTGCCTGTCTCCTGCGCCAGAAGGCAAGCAATGTAGTCGCGGCAATTTTTTTCTCAGCCTCATTCACTGATATATTCCCATTACCTAGCACGGCACATGGACCACAGCAGGTGCGCAAAGAATTTATGTTGAATGAACGGAAGTAGTTCTCGGAGATAACATCTCTTACATTTGTAAAAGGCATTCCTCACGAGAGGAAACATCTCAACAGAAAAATCACTTTTTTTTTTTTTTTTAAAGCATTCTGGTCATAAACACACGCACAGAAATAGAGAAAAATACAATGAGGGCCGCAGACCCAACACCCAGTCTTCAACAATTATCAACACATGACCATTCTTGTTTTCTATACACTTCCACCCATTTCCCCCAGCAGATTATTTTAAAGCTGGTCCCAGGAATCATATCTTTTATTTGTAAATATATTGGTATTACCTCTAAAATATAAGGACCATTATCACCTCCAACAAATGTAGACAAGCCCACCATCGCCACCAACCCCAGCCCCAGGAAACCACTGATCTAGCTGATGTCACACCAGGTTAGTTTCCCCTGTTTCACAATTTCATGTAAATAAAATCATACCGTATGTACTCTTTTGTGTCTAGCTTCTTTTGCTCAGCATCATGTTTTTGCAAGTCATCCACACTTCATACCATATCTTAAAGTAAAAAACTGGAACAGTAATTAGCAAGGTTTTTGAGGAAAGCAAGGTGAGGTGAATGTTAAATAACTTATACCCAGATGAATTCAAACACTGAATTTAGCAGTTTCCAAATCTCCGACCACAAGACTGGTTTAAATCCTCACTACTCAAAGGTTTAAATCCTCACTACCCTGGTCTGTCCCAGGGACCAGTGACATCAGGATCCCCTGGGAACTTGCTAGAAATGCAGAATCCCAGGTCCTGTCCCAGACTCACTGAATTGGCATCTGCATTTTAACAAAATGCCCAGGCGATTAGGGAGCACCTCCCGGTTTGTGAAGCACCTGCTTAAATACTCTTAGGGGAGGGGCGCCTGGGCGGCTCAGTCGTTAAGCGTCGGCCTTCGGCTCAGGTCATGATCCCAGGGTTCTGGGATCGAGCCCCGCATCGGGCTCCCTCCTTGGCGGGAAGCCTGTTCCTCCCTCTCCCTCTTCCTCTGCTTGTGTTCCCTCTCTTGCTGTGTCTCTGTCAGATAAATAAACACTCTTAGTGGAGAGGCTCGGTAACGCAGTCGTCACGCCCCACTCTAACATGTGGCTACTGGGCCAGGACTCAGCTGGAACACAATTCACTGCTGCTGCCCACTTGACAGAACCTAAGCAAGGACTCCTAATGTCGTCTTGGCCTCTTTACAAACACCAGCTTGGCACTGGGGGGTGGAAAGATAAGGAAGGAATACTGCAGGACAAAGCAACTAATGTAGTCAAGTTTGAATTCTCTTCTTAAAAATACATATGCCTTTGAGGTTTGGGAAAGCTAATTGGATTATCTAAACTCCGATAGCCTATAGAGCTCAGGGAGGATGTCTGTGTAATTACACAGGGGAAATCATTCAGAACGCAATGGCTGGAAGTCCCAAATTGAGAAATCACATAGAAGAGCATCAGTTAAGGAATAGTTCCTCTCAAAGAGAGACTCCTTCAGCTCTTACGTATTCATGGAAAGCAGAAGGGTAGCTTGATGAGAGGGGATTACAAAATACTGGGAAAAGGGATTCAGGTGCAAATATAAATAGGAACTTTCAGAAGGGCTATCACATCTCAGGATGCTTAAACAACTCTATCAGAACCATAAATTGACCCAGCTGCAGGAAGGAAACAATGCATGTGAGGGAAGCTCTCCTTATTACGTGGCTGAGAGGTTTCTAGAACTACAAAGCAAACAGGCCCTGGGTAGGCACTAATGGAAGACTAAGAGGCAGAAGACGTTCCCCATATTAACATGACGTACAACGAATCTGCATATTACAACAGTCTAGCTTCCCATCCACTGGTCTCTGCAGGGTTACCACGAGCAGCAGGATACGCCCTGTTTGCTATCCTTAAACTGCTTACATTTGAAGTGCAGAAAAAATTTTTGTTCATTTTAATAAGTTCACGCTTGTTACACTGGATGAACCCAAGTCCCTTTGTTCTTATTTCCTTCTCCCCCTTAACCGAGTGCTCCCTGTTCTCTAGTCACTACCTGGATCTGCCATTCATTCTTTCTTCCTAAAAGTTTTCACGACTGCTCTAAATACTTGATCTTGGAACCTAGTGCAACATCCTGTGCTAATTTTCAGTCTATTCCAGTGGATCTCAACCAACCAGAGGCAATTTTGTCCCGCAGGGCACATTTGGCAATGCCCGGAGACATTTTTTGGGGTTACAACTGGGGGGGCACTGGCACGTAGAGGGCAGAAGCCAGGGCTGCCGCTCAACACCCTACAATGCACAGGACAGCCCCACAATAAAGAATCATCTGGCCCTAAATATCAGTCAGTGCCGCTGTTCAGAAACCACGCTCTACTATAATCTGTTATACGAGCAAGAGCAGGAAGCATTTTGTCCAAATCAACCGTTCGGGAATCTTTCCAGTCCTTTGAGTTCATATTTCTGGGAGGAAGCTCTAAGACCTTTTCCCAGTGAACCTCCCTGAGCCCCCAGCGCCCACATCCAGCCTGGGTGCACCCATCAGGCAGGTGACTCCACTTGCTTGGTCTGTCCCCAGGGCCCTCTCTCACATGCTCCATGTACACTGCTCCATATCCTGTAATTCACAGCCAAGAATACCCTCCTCTTTTCTAGTCTCCCACCTCCTCTCAAATATCCTTCACTTTGAGGCACACTTAAGAGCCTTGCTCCCCAAATGTGGTACCTTCACCAACAATATCATAATCGCCCGGGAGGAGCCTCTTCCAGATGCAGAATCTATGTCCCTATCCAGGCGTACTGAGTTAGAACCTACATTTTAACACCATGCCCAGATGAGTCTCACACACATCAAAGTCTGAGACATACAGCTCTAGTCTAGAGCAGTGATTCTAGAATTTGGCTGTGCACTGGAATCGTGGGGGAGAACTTTAAAAACACTGATGTGTGGGCTTCACCTCCACAGAGCCTGATGTAACTGGTCTGGGGCTCACCTCAGGCATCGGGACTTCTACAGCTTCCCATAAGATTCTAACGTGTGGCCAAGGCTGAGAACCACTCCTCTAGATTAGTAATTCTTGTTACGGTTGATACTGGCTTCTTTCATGTAGACATTCCACAACCTACAGAGGAGTCAGTATAATAGAGCAGTCAAGAGCCTGGCTTTGGGATTAAACTCCCTGGGTTTAAATTCCAATTGTCATTTACTGATTATGTGATCCTGGACAAGTTATTTAATCTCTCTGTGCTTCGGCTTCTCCAGATGTAAATGGGAATAACTACTTCATATGATAAGGGCTTCTATCAATGAGGGTTCAACCTGAGAAGCAGAGCCAGTAGGAGAGCATGTGTGTGTGTGTGTGTGTGTGTGTGTATTTTACAAGGAACTGGCTTATGTAGTTGTGAAGGCTGCTTATGAAGCCTGATGTCTTTAGTGCAGGCAGTCAGGAAGGCAGGGTCATAAGCACGCTGCAGGCCCACAGGCATAAGCATCAGCTTGTCCATAAGCATCTCTTTTTTTTAAGATTTTTTATTTATTCATTTGAGAGAGAGAAAGAGAGAGATCATGAGCAAGGGGGAGTGGGAGACGGAGAAGCAGGCTTCCCGCTGAGCAGGGAACCCGATGCTGGGCTCTATCCCAGGACCCTGGGATCATGACCCAAGCCAAAGGCAGATGCTTAACCAACTGAGCCCTCCAAGTGCCCCCCATAAACATCTCTTAACTCAGGGAAGCATAAGTTCTCTTTTAAAGACCTTCTAGTTGACTAGGTCAGGCCCACTCAGGATAACTGCCTTTTGATTAACTTAAAATCAACTGATTCTGTGTCTTAATCACACCTGGGAAATCTTTTCATGGCAGCATCTAGACTAGTGTCTGAATAACTGGGATAAGATGTATGTGCTACAAAATAGTCACTGTGTCCCTTTCTTCCTTTGAAACTCTTGAGAATATCCCTTGTTGCCCGCCCTAACCAGAAACAGAATTCCCTAGAAGGGAACCATTGGACTGTCATTGAGCCTAGCCAAGTTGACACATCTAAAGCTATCACAGAGTTAAATGCCTTACCATATCTAACTCACTGAAGACACTACCTCATTCACAGTCAGCACTCAGTAAGTGATTATTGTCTTTATCACCACCACAAAAGTTTTTTTAGCCAAAGATTCTTATACCAAAGTGCTTGGGCACATAATGTGTTTTGACATGGCTAAATCTCAATTTCAACTTTACACTGGCTTCTATTATAGCCAAAATATGTTTTCATCCATAACCAAAAATAGGTTATTTGGCACCAAAATGTCATAGATACTTGACAGGCAGTAAGAAATCTTAATAAAACCTTTAAGAACTCAGGAGAAAAAATATATATACAAAAAAGAAATGCAAGCCCAAGCACCTATACAGGAAGGAGAGACTAACAGAATGAACTTGAAACTTGGAAAAAGTAAATATACCTCTGGCCAGGATTCCTCAAGATGATCAAGGTCATGGAGAAGAAGGAAACACAAGGGAAACTGTTACAGACCAAAGACTGTGGAGATGTGACTACTAAATGCAATGTAGTATACTGGATGGGATCCTTGAACACAAAAAGGAATAGCAGAAAGACTGATGAAATATAAATAAAGTCTGCAGTTTAGTTAATAGTAATGTACCCATGCAAGATGGAAGTCTAAGGTGTTAACGATGGGAGGAATTGGGTGAGGGCTGCATGCGAACTACCTGGGATAGCTTCGAAACCCTTTTGTAAATCTGAAATTATTCTAAAATAAAAAGGGTTATTTAATAAAATAACAAATATTCATTGATTCTGAAGCAAACTCCAGGGTTGAGACCCATCCCAAGCTTCATTTCTAAAAGAACATATTCTATTCCAAATTCTTATTATAAAATCATCCCTCCAGGAAAAACCCGATACCTGAGGAATATGAGAGCAAGCCAGGCCCAGGATCCTTGTTGCACTTTCCCGATCTCTGACCAAACGTTGCAGAGCCTGGGGAAATGCAAGGTCAGCCGTCTTTCATTCTTTGCCCTTTCTTTCACTGTGAAAAGTCCCCTCAGTTTCACCATCTCAGAACTTCATTATTGAACAGAGTAAATCCATTCTCTGCACAGCAGATTTTTATGTACTCATTATTATGCCTTTGGTTGTATCCTACTGCACGTGTGGCTCTTTGCTTATCCTGTCTTCCTTCCTGTACATGTGGGAGTAAGGAGCCGGTGGTAGTCAGAGCCTCATGGCCTTCACAGGCCAAGATTGGGAAACCACTCACACCCCCAAGGAGGACTGCAAAATGAATGCTCTGGCAGTTGAATTACAACTGTTAAAAAGAAAACCACAGGTCCAAAATGGTATGGCTTAGGTTAGACCCCGAGTCAGTAAACCAAGACTTAATACCTAACCTAACTATAGTTTTAACCCCCTGGGATCGTAACCTTTAACCAGTCAACACGGAATATCCTGATCAATACTAGGAAATTTACTGATAGACCCCATCCATTCCCCTTAGGAGGGAAAACTTACCTAAACAATGCATTCCTTGCTAATACATTTCTTTCTTGTTTTTTTAATGGCTTCTCTCTGCCTTTAGAAACCTTTCTTTTGGGGGCGCCTGGGTGGCTCAGTTGTTAAGCGTCTGCCTTCGGCTCAGGTCATGGTCCCAGGGTCCTGGGATCGAGCCCCGCATCGGGCTCCCTGCACTGCAGGAAGCCTGCTTCTCCCTCTCCCACTCCCCCTGCTTGTGTTCCCTCTCTCGCTGTCTGTCTGTCAAATAAATAAATAAAATCTTAAAAGAAAAAAAAAAGAAATCTTTCTTTTGTTTGGCTCAGTGGAACACCCCTCTACTTGCTAAATGGGATGCTGACCAATTCATAAATCGTTCAAGAAAGCAATTCAATCTTCAAATTTACTTCTTTGAACTTTGTTTAACATGACAGAAGCAAGTGAGCGCACTGTTGCAAGACCATCATCAGAGCAGAAAGGCTGTACTGTTTCCCCTGGCAAAGACCCTGCGTCTACTGTGAGTATGAAAGCTGTCTCCGTAGGCTCTGAGGCAGGAGTTTAACACCAAAGCCAGAATGGAATGGAAAGGAAGAAAGAAAGAGTGCGTGTGAGAGGGAGAACAGGAGTATGCAAGAGTGTGCAGGCACATGAAGGAAGGAGAGAGGGAGACAGCAATTCAGCTAGCTCCAGGAAAAAAAGGCAGTGTCATCTCTGACCAACTGAGCAGCATCTGAAAAATCTCCGTCTATCCCTGTCTATATGCATATATACACCTCCTATGTATACATACACACAAACACAATCACACACTCGACCCTCTAAACCTAAAGCCATCAAGTCCTCTGATAAAGCACAAAAAGAACTGCTAGACTATTATAGAGTTTATATATTAATTCATTCATCAAATAATTAACAAGTACCTACCACGTGCCAGAAACTGTTCTGGGAGCTGGGGATATGACAAGACAGTGAACAAGACAGTGAACGAGACAGTTTCTACCCTCACAAAAATTTTAACATTACTCAATAACATTTATCAAATATGTATTAAATGCCAGTTACTGGGCTATGTAATCCTTTTACATTTATTTTCCCATTTACTCCTCACAGCGATCATATGAGGAGGTAAAATTATTGCTCCCAATTTCCAGATGAGAACCTTGAAGCTTATCAAGATCAACTAACTTATCCAAAGAAAGTGATAGCACATAGATTTTATTTTATTTTTTTCTTAAGATTTTATTTATTTATTTGACACAGAGAGAGAGTGCACAAGCAGGGGGAGGGGCAGAGGGAGAGGGAGAAGCAGGCTCCCCGCCGAGCAGGGAGCCCGATGCGGGGCTCAATCCCAGGACCCTGGGATCATGACCTGAGCCGAAGGCAGATGCTTAATGGGCTGAGCCACCCAGGCGCCCCAGCACGTAGATTTTAATCAAGAGAGGGTAATCACAGTACCTAAGCTAGCTCATGCTGCACATTGAGTGTCAGATGGCAAGTGTTAACCTATCAGTGGTGGCATAAAGTGCTGACAGGACCAAAGCAAACATAAATATTGCTCTGTTTACCCCAAGATGGAAAGATTCTGGAGCTTTCTTTCTTGGCCCTCTCTTCCCTCAGCTCCTGGGTCTAGGAAGAGGAGTGCCCTTGCTTGCACTTGCTCCTCATTCCTCATTCCTTCCTCTCTCATTCCTGGAAAGGGAACAGCAAGAAGGAAATTGCCTTTCCATCCCACGCACAGCTGTTGGAAAGAAGCTCTGGCAGGCGCCACGCTCTCCCAGAAGCGGGAATCCAGGAGAAGCCATTCCCTGTTCCCTACTCCTTGCCTTGGCTCACCGACTTTGGGATGAGCTTTGTCCACATACCACCTGTTATGTGCCACTCAAGGTCTGGCCCGGGCTCCCGGTCAGAGCCCAACAGTGTTCTCTGTTCCA
This sequence comes from Neomonachus schauinslandi, assembly GCF_002201575.2. NCBI lineage: Eukaryota > Metazoa > Chordata > Mammalia > Carnivora > Phocidae > Neomonachus > Neomonachus schauinslandi. Next base: position 118,036,860 of record NC_058419.1, read on the forward strand.
GGTGGAGACCTAGAAGCAGAGGGAAGACATACCTAAAAGGGAAAACACTGGACTGCACTCTCTGAGCAATAGCCCTTGGAGACACTTCAAGAGGCAGCTGCCCAACTGGCAAGGCCTGTATCAGGCAGCTGTGTGCCCAGGAACAGGGAGTAGGGCACATACGGCCGAGCGGGCCTTGCCATCTGTCACAGGTCTGTGCCAGTCTCTGCATTTTAGGCAAGGTGGGCGTGGGAAGGCATCAGCAGAGAAGAGACCGCTCACCAGGCTGAGCCACATGCCACAGCTCCCCTCAATCTCTTCCTCTAAACATTTAGACTCCTTCACAGCTGCTATGTGGCAGTTGCCAGTGTATATGGTCCCGTAATTAAGGGCATGCAGTTTGGAGTGAGAAAACCCTAGGTTTGAATTCAGCCCCATCATGTACAAGTGTGGGTCTCGAAGCATCAGTCTGCTCTTTTGTAAAATGTAAATTGTAATAATTATCATAATTATTAATAATATAACAATGAAAGTTGTTGTAAGGATTAAATAGAGTAATAATTTTAAAGAGCTAAGGGCAGTGCTTCAAAAAATACATAGTAGGTATTAAAAAAACAAAACCTTTTTCATGCTGAGACAAGTCTCTGATGGTAAAACATTCTTATTTCATAGGTGGTAGGTCTTCTGTCTCGGTTTTGGAAGTAAAAGGAGCAATGGAGCTTTTCAGCACACTTTGATGGGTATTCAGAGCCCCTGGGGATCTTCGGAAAAGGCAGATTCTGGTGCAGTAAATTGGGGTGGAGCCTAAGAGTCTGCATTTCTGGCGAGCTCCCAGTATTGATGCTGCTGGTCCAGGGGCCACACTTGGTGTAACAGAGTTCTGGGAAACCAGCTGTGGGACCCTGGACAAGCCATCTCATTTCTCTAGGCTTCGGCTTTCTAAGATGCAAAATTTTTAAAGTTTACCTAAATCATTTCACATGTTGTGATAGGTTATCCACAAAAATGGCTGCCAAGGGTTCCTCCTGCAGTGTGACTTTACCGCTCCTCCCATTGAGAGGTGGAGTGCCTCCCCTTAAATCTCCCTTGTCCTGTGACCTGCCTGGACCAGGAGAATGTGGCAGAAGTAAAGCTCTGTGATTTCTAGGTCTAGGCCTGTGGAAGCCTGGCAGCTTCCACTCTTTGCCTGCTTAGAACCCAGCTGCCATGTAAAAACAAGCTTGAACCAGACTGCTGAATGAGAAAGGGGGACAGGGCTCACTAGCCCTCAGCTCTAGGCACTGCAGCTGAGGGGCCAGACATGTGAGCACAGCCATGTTGCACATTCCAGCCCCAGCTGACCTCCTAGTTTTCACAAGTGACCCCAGCTGAGAACTCATGCAGCAGATGAACCACCCTTGCCGATCCCAATCCACAGAAATTATGAAAAATAATAAGTCTGTTTTAAGCTATTAGGTTTTGGGTAGTTCATTACACAGCCAGTGATACAGATACACATGTTCTGCTTGCATAGGAGATGATAGAAATTTTAAAAGCTGGGGCGCCTGGGTGGCTCAGTCAGTTGGGTGTCTGCCTTCGGCTCAGGTCATGATCCTGGAGTCCCGAGATCGAGCCCCGTGTCGGGCTCTCTGCTCAGCGGGGAGTCTGCTTCTCCCTCTGCCCCTCACCCTGCTTGTGTTCTCTCGCTCTCTCTCACTCTCTCTGTCTCTCTCTCTCAAATAAATAAATAAATAAAATCTTAAAAAAAAAAAAAGAAATTTTAAAAACCAAAACATTTGGAAGAACTATATAAAAACATGCCTACCAACTGGAGGGCAGAATATATGCCAAGATCTGACTTATACATTTAGACTAGATCTTCTTCATAAAGACCTCTTTTCTGTATTCAATTCAATTTCATAAGTATTTATTCAGGGCTGCTGCGTAATGTGAGAAAAGTTGGAAACATAATTCTAAGAAATTTGTAATATATTTGGAAATACTAGTATTTTACAAAGAAAACAATTAGAAAATATGCCTCAATCAATAACAGTACACTAAGCATATATCTGAGAATCAGAATATTTTAACATCAAAAACAAAATTCTATGGACACCTAGAAAAAGTTCAGTTAGTGTATTCTAGAGTTATCAGAGAACAGTCCAGTAGAGGAAGTACAACTTGAATTGGATAAATGAGGAGTAAAAACAAGTTTGTAATGATTGAGCAATGGTGTTCAAATCTGGTATAGAAAACTGAAAAGGTCAGCCCTACTGACAAATACATTCTAGAAAGTTCTCAAAGTCCTCTATACAGAGAATGACAATTTTTTTTTAAAGTAGGATCCACACCCAGCATGGAGCCCAACGTGGGACTTGAACTCACGACCCTGAGATCAAGACCTGAGCTAAGATAAGAGTTGGACACTTAACTGACTGAGCCACCCAGGTGCCCTGAAAATGACAATTTTAAATAGACTCTTAAAATTTTATTTGCTATGGCACATGGCACACATAATTCCATTAAGCTAGTAAATTGTGAGGATACAAGAATATCATAGAATATATGCTCCAGAAATAGAAATAGAATTTCAGAGATGTCATGGAGGTAAACATTATGAAGGTGTAGTGTTAAAGCCAAAAGATGACTATGTAGAACTTTGAAGGCAAAAGGCATACACAAACTAGCATTGGAAAATAAACATAAAGGATTTGATGCACGCAGTAATCATCTTTAGGCCTCTCACCCACATCTCAGTCATAACGTACTTTTTGGAAAATATGTTGGATTAAATGGTTGCTACTGGCCATGTGAAATATCAGAATTAAGATTTTCCAATAATATTCCAATAAAATGAGTTTCATATTTAAGATGCAAGAAAATCTAAAAATGTACTTATTTTTCTCATTGTCATAAGCATTTTCTGTAGGGAAATTATGTACTTACAAATCATGTTTTAACTGTACTAGATAATAAATCAATCCACTTTGTTAAAACAGGAAATTAATCTTGTAGGCACCTTCTCAAAACTCCATTTATCTATGTTATCATTTTGCTACCTCTTTCCTCATGAAAACGCAGGGAGAAAAAACACAATCCTGATATAATGGAATGTGAAACCTCAGAATAGTACCCATTTTAGATGAAAGTTTCAACCAAAAATCATAGTCGACAAAAAAAAAAATCATAGTCAAGTGTTTGTATACTCACAAAGAGACAAAAGACTGGCTTAGTAATGGTATAATGTTACCCTCCTACTAGCGTATAGCTCAGTGCCAGGTACACTGTTAGTAAATAGAGTCATTAAATGAATGGATGTCAACGTGTGCAAGCTTTCTCCAAGGAGGAGACATTTCAGCAGAGAGAGGAGTGATAAAAACATTCCAGATGAAGGGAACAATTTGCACAAAATCACGATCAGAAGGGAGGGTTGATATTAAGAAATGATTATCAGATAACAACAACAATAATAGTTAAAAACAGAGAAACAGAATAAGTAAAACAGAAAAACTATAAACAACAAAAATATGAAAGATGTGATTAGTGGAGCTGGTTTGTATGTGAGTGTGTGTGCATATTCCCCCACTTTGGGCTTTTGAGTTTTGTATTGGAAAGGGGACATGGTATTCCCCCAGCAAATATATTCAAGACACAGAACTTCCAACCCATTAGGCCCAGGCCCCTGGGAGGATTGTTTTCAACCCCATCAGCAATTATCTGTAATGCAGGATAACCATCTTTACCTGAGAGTAGGCTTTGAAAGGGCAAAGCATAGTCCTTGTCAGAGGAGGGCCCTTCAAGTTCATGTTGAATGGCCTAGGGAAAGACCTGAGTTCTCTGTTTGCTTTTCAAAGCACTGAGTTTGTGCTTCCTAACCAGGAAAAAAAAAAAAAAGGCAGGGTGGGGGGCGGGTGATGTCTAAATTGATCTCCTCTCTGTAATTCCAACATGTTTCCCAGCTGTTTCTTTCTAGAAATCCACTGTACTGAAACAGAAGACTCCCTAATTATTGTCTTAAAAAACTTGAGAAAATAGAAGTGCATACTGGAGGAAAATTATGAATGGGGAGTACAAATTGGCGGGGTTTGAATCATTGATTACTATTGGACACACTTTCTTGATGTGTGAGAGAAAGGCTGAGAAACTAACAAATATGATTCCTTGGGGACATGTGCATCCTTGCAGAATAAGGTGCCCTCTAAGTGAGCATCTCACAAGGGCACTTTGGTTTTATAAGTATGCGGCCATAAATTCATCCCAGCCACTGAAAGTACAGATGGAATGATCAATTACATAAATGAACCTCAGTAAGGTGTTTTTGTTTTTTTTTTTTAAGTAGCTCCATGCCCAACATGGGGCTCGAACTCACAAACATGAGATTAAGCATCCCATGCTCTATCAACTGAGCCAGCCAGGCGCCCTCAATAAGATTTTGCTTTATTTGAGTATATATTCAACTCAAAGCACTGAAATAATAGTTTTTGTGCATAGTTAATTAAGTTTACTGAATAGAGATGGTTTGTTGAGCAGCACTTCTAAGCCTTTTCAGGTGAGGAGGGAGTCACATGCCTCTTTAAGGAACTGAAGGAAGTGATGGGCCCTTTAGCCCAGAAGAAGAAGCCAACAGATAAGAATGTGCATCAAGTATGGAGGAATTCATGGGTCCCCTGGGTCTACTGTGGGAGCCCTCTGCCTTCGAGACACTGGAAGACAACAGAAATACCTCAGGTCTGCGTGGCACTGGAAGAAGAATTTTCATTTTGTAGGTGATGTGTACAGCCAGGCAGGCTGTGTTGACATACCGCTGTTTTGTTTTGTTTTTAATATTTTAAAAATCTCCTAATTGTGGTAAAATACACATGACAATAAAGTTTACCATCTTAACCATTTTTTAGTGTACAGTTCAGTTGTGTTAAGTGTATTCACACTGTTGTGCAACCAGTTTCCAGAACTCTTTTCATCTTGGGAAACTGAAGCTCTACCCATTAAACAACAAGTCCCTATTTCCCTCTCCCTATCCCCCGTGGCAACTATCATTTTACTTTGTTTCTATGAATTTGACTACTCTAGGTGCCTGATATAAGTGGTATATAAGAGAATATTTGGGGTTTTTTGTCTGTCTTATTGCACTTTGCATAATGTCTTGAAGGTTCTTAGCCTATGATGTAGTATTTGTCCGAATTTCCTTTCCTTTTAAAGGCTAAATAATATTCCTTTGTATGTATATACCACATTTTGCTAACCTATTCATATGTCAATAGACATGTGGGTTGTTTCCACCTCCTGGCTATACTGAATAATTTTGCCATAAACATGCATGAATGGATATTATCTCTTCGAGATCCTGCTTTCAATTCTTTTAGATATATACCCAGAAGTGGAATGACAGGACAGTTTTGACTCAGCCATTCTGATGGGCCCTTTTTATGCAAGGAACACCATGACTCAGCAATTTGGAATCAGGTCCCTTGTCAAAAGGGTTCCTCCGAAATGTGAAATTGGTGTTTCATTACCAAGTCATGCACGTGACAGACTTCCTGATCCTTAAGCTATACTTATCCCCTCCTCAACTATGTGAATTTTACTTTCAACTTTATTCCTTTCAGTATTTTTTTTGAATTTTTACAAGTATGCATTAAATTTATAATAAAAGCAATAAAGATCTTTTAAAATCTGTTAAAACTAAGTATTTAAGGGTATCAACTATCTCTTAAGACATCAATTAAAAGGAAATTTATAATATATTAGTAAATGAATTCTATATAGAGAATGTACATATTCTAATATACATTAGATCTGTTAGAAATTTATTTGAAGACTTTCTGTCCAAAATGGAGCCAAGAATAAAGACACATAAATTCGTCCTCCTCTTTACCCTTAGTGTCCAACATAACACTGATGAATAAAACTGAGTATATTCAAGAAGACTTCAAATAGGGCGCCTGGGTGGCTCAGATGGCTAAGCGTCTGCCTTCGGCTCAGGTCATGATCTCAGGGTCCTGGGATCGAGTACGGCATCAGGCTCCCTGCTCCTTGGGAGCCTGCTTCTCCCTCTGCCTCTCTCTCTCTGTCTCTAATGAATAAATAAATAAAATCTTTTAAAAAAAAAAAAGAAGAAGACCTCAAATAACAGAGGTGTCTATCCCTGAATTATCAGATAGAAAAGAAAATAAGTTAAATTTTTAGTTGAGTAAGTATAATTCTTTGTTACATGTAAACAAGTAGAGCCATTGTCATTTTAAAAGTGAAATTAGGGGTGCCTGGGTGGCTCAGTCGTCAAGCGTCTGCCTTCGGCTCAGGTCATGATCCCAGGGTCCTGGGATCGAGCCCCACATCGGGCTCCCTGCTCAGCGGGAAGCCTGCTTCTCCCTCTCCCACTCCCCCTGCTTGTGTTCCTTCTCTCACTGTGTCTCCCTCTGTCAAAAAATAAATAAAATCTTTAAAAAAAAAAAAAGTGAAATTAAATAACATGAGATATAGACCATTCAAGATGTCATGGCAGCTCCAAAAATGAGTGGTCACTCACCTTAGAATGACCAAAAGTCCTTTATGAGGTGAGGACAATGGTTAGCACATGATTCCCTGTCATGGGTAGTTTGCCTACCAGATGGTGCCTGAACCTTTTACTTTCCCACTTTTGACTCACATCTTGTCCCAGACCTACCACAAGGAGATGAGGATGGAGAAAGGACATCCATTTGTTTATTTCCTTGTTGTCAGAACAGCTAGAATTCTAATGTTTTGGTTGGGGGGTGGGATCACATCAGCATGGTAGCATCAACAGGAACCTGAGTCACAATAGCTCTAACAACACAGCTGGGTTAAAACTATTTCATTAAAAGAATCTCTTCAAGGGCGCCTGGGTGGCTCAGTTGGTTAAGCAACTGCCTTCGGCTCAGGTCATGATCCTGGAGTCCCAGGATCGAGTCCCGCATCGGGCTCCCTGCTCAGCGGGGAGTCTGCTTCTCCCTCTGACCCTCCACCCTCTCATGCTCTCTCTCTATCATTCTCTCTCTCAATAAATAAATTATAAAAAAATCTTAAAAAAAACCTTTAAAAAAAAAAAAAAAAAAAAAGAATCTCTTCAAAATATCAGGTGCCCATTTACGCTGCCCAAAGTCAAACCCAAGAACTTGGCCTATGACATTCCAATTATTGTCAGGTCATCAAAAATTGGCTTCAGAACATAACTCCTTTTGGAAGTGTCCTTGATGATTGCTTTGCAACTCTGCCCGTGCATGTGTACTGCAAGATTCATACCCTTAGCAACCTAGAATTTCTACTTATTTGCTTATGGTTGTTCTCAAGCACCACAAACACAAAGGGTAAAGGAGCTAGCTTTCTTTGTTAGACTCTTAAGTGTTTTCAGAACAGGGACCAGGTCTACTCTTTCTTTTCCATCCCCTTCCCACCTTAGAGCTTAGTATAATGCTCTGCATGTCAGAAACATTTGTTAATTTTAAGACAGTCTCTTCTGGAAAGATTAGAGAACCCTTTACCAGGATGTCAGAAAAAAGGAACCTGGGTGGATGAGCACCCTGAGATTACAGCGTAAGCTAGATGCATCTCTCCTTCTCTCACATAAGAACAAATCCTAATGACAACTCATTGAAAAAGATAGATTTTTTTTCCAGCTTTACTGAGGTATAAAAAATAGATTATCCAACCAATTTCCAAGGCTCTGATTTCTTTGTACCAGTGACTACCAATTTGTATTTTCAACCCAGACTAGTCTTTATAGGGCCTGTCTACTAGGTATTATTACTTCAGAGTCCCTTTACACTTCCAAACTGTCCAAAGCTGAGCTCATTTAGCCCCTAAAATATCAGGTCCACAAGAGCTGGGACTTGCTTTTGTTCACTGCTGGATCCCCAGGACCTAAAATAGTGCCTATCATGCAGGTGGGTGCTCAGTAAAGATTTGTTGAATGAACTGATGAATGAATGAGTGAAAAGACCTTCCCAGGAGGCCGAGTTTTCCATTAATGTTACACATTGCAAGAGTGTTCTCCAGCACTTGACAGTTAAGATTGAACCCTATACTTCTTCCCTTTATCTCATCCCTCCAGTCTCCTCTTCTTCCATCAAATCGCCCTCTCAGCTGCCTCATCCCTATCCATCTCTAAATATGCTCAGAATCTACTATCAAAAAACCACATGTCCTTCATTATACAAGGCTATCCAGAAATCTGTTCTGAATCTCAGTTCTCCAGCCGGACCTCACCCTTCATACTCTTGTAATCTTGAAAACCCTAGAGCTCCCAACTTGCATCCCACTTTGTCTCTTCTGTGCCTTTCTCAGGCAAGGTCTGGCTTGCCTGCAATGCCTAGCTATCGCTTTCTTCTCCTTTAATACCCACTGCAGGCATTACCTCCCCTATGGAGCCTTTCCCAGTACCCTCCTCCTCCCAGGCAAGCAGACAAAGTGGTCGTCCTCTGTGCTCTTCCCAAACTTTTTCACATTTTGGTACACACAGAAGAAGGTTAAGGGTAAAGGGGCAAGGCTGTGCGTGGCCATAAGCAACTGGCCTGGGTCTCAGGACACCACAGTCCTTGTGCAGCAACGTCTGGGTACACTTGTAACCCAGTCATGGCATACCAGCATGACATGTCACACTAGTTGGTAGCTCTGCTCTCAGCATGTCACAATCACTGCATTCACCCCACTGTATTATAATTATTTGTGTTTGCCCTTCATTACACCTGTGAACTCCTCAAGGGCAAGAACCCTATAATCTCATTTTTCATGTTTTAAATTATCACACAGTAAAGTTGACTTTTCGATGTACAGTTCTATAAATGTTATCACATGTAGAGATTCCTGTAACCATGACCACAATTAGGATATAGAATAGCTCCATCACATAAGGTACCATCACACCCTTCCCTAACCCCTCACCCCTGGCAACCAAGGATCTGTTCTCTGTCACTATAGTTTTGTCTTTTGGAGAATGTCATATAAATGGAATCACACAGTACATAACCTTTTGAAACTGGCTTCTTTCAGCATACTGCCTTTGACATTTATCCAAAATTGTGTGTATCAAGAGTTTGTTCCTTTTTCTTGCTGAGTCGTATTTCATCGTGAGGATTTAACACAGCTTGTTTATCCAGGCATCCCTTGAAGGATGTTTGGGTTGTTTCCAGTTTGGGGCAATTGTGAATACAGCTGTTATCAACTTTTGTGAAAGGTTTTTCTGTGAACATGAGTTTTCATTTCTCTAGGGTAAATAGCCAGGAGTGGGACTGTATGGGTTTTATAGCAAACATATATTTAGCTTTATGAGAAGCTACCAAATAGTCTCCAAAGTGGCCATACCATTTTGCTGGTCCACTGTCCTGGCAATCAGTGAGAGTTCCGGTTGTTCCACATCCTGTCTAGCACTTGGCATTGCCAGCATTTTTCCTTTTTGCCATTCTAGTAGGTGTGGTACACCATCCCACTGTAGCCTTGACTTTTATCTTTGTACCCCAGTGCTTAGCACATTGGTAGGTTATCCATAAATATTCATTAAACTGAAACCAACTCATCCCATTTTTTACTGCTGCTTTTAACCTCACTAATGTTTTCATTATACTTTCTACCAAGCTTTGTGTTTAAAAACCAAAGAAACTGCAGAGAAGTATTACATTCCTTCCTACCTGCCTGTACTCACTCCTTCTACCAAGTTCTAAATGAATCATTCTTCCTACTGGAAGATTAGAATCTTCGTACCAGAAGATACAGCAACACAACCTCTAACTTTCTCTCAAACTTACACTGAACCTGAAGGCTTGCGATCCAGATCGTTTCTGAAAGGCTCTGCTATCACTCCTATCCTACTAGCGAACCGTAAGAATCATCACCAGTAGGTAGATAATTGGATGAGCCAGGCACTGTGAAAGGAGATGTTCCTGTAATAACTAAACTTACCCCCCATCCCCACGAGGTAGGTATGATCCTCGTTTTACAGACATGAGGACTGAGACTTAATGAAACTGACAAAGTTGCTCACAGCCATACAGCCAGTAAATGAAGCACCAGGGTGCACGCCCAGGTCAGACTAGTTCCAGAAACTACAGTCCTAACCATTCTGTGCGGCAGCTCTACTGGGCAAAGGAACCAGGTGCTCTTTAATCAACAACAAAACAACCTCAAGTCCCTTTAATTTTGAAGGTTATAAAACTTCAGGAAAGTGAACCATTCTCAGGGACCTCCCAGTCTAGAGAGCCTACACTGCCTGACTGGAGGACAGACTAAGGATTTTAGATCTTATTCCTGTGAAAAGTCAGCAGCACGAGTGAAACTCAGTTGAGCGAACTGGACCAGCATCACTTGCTCTGTGAAGATTGTCCCTGCCCGTTGAATCTTGAACCACGATTACACAGTTCTATGTTCTATACCTGATAGCATCCTCCACTGTAGACGAGTTGAAGTTATAATAATGGTTTGCTTTTTGTGTTGAGTCATAAAAATAAAATCGTATTTTATGTATAAAAAGAAAACAAATAATATACTAACTTGGATCATCTAATGACTAAGTACATCCAGGGATAACATAGAACTCCAGTCTTCAGAGACTTATCTAGCACTAATTCTAATAAAACAAGACACACTAGACTTTTCACCAGACACATGGCGTTAAAACTATGGCCAACAAACTATCAAACCGGAATTCGGTGGTTTGGATGTAGCATTTTGATTTACAATATTTCTTATCTCTTTCATTACCTACTCTCTCCCCAACCTGTAAACAATATGCTTCAATGAGCTTGGAGCTGAATCCTTTTCTTTTCATGTTACTGATCAGGCAAGCAAGAGACACAAATCTCAGGATCCTAGGTCTTAAGCAGTCATTCTCCTTAATCCAAATATATTCAATCATTTCATCCTTCAGGTATGAAATCAGGAAGAAAATGTGTGCACTAAAAAGAAAAGTTATCCAATGAAATGACATCACAAGCAAACCGTAGTTTTGGGAGATCATAGTTGCTAGTTCCAAAATGTCACAGTTTTGTGTGTTTTAATCCCATAAAATGACAACATCAGTTTCTAAATTTTCCTTACAATGAACTACATAACAGAAAGAGGTTTCATTTGCACCCATGCAAACCGTCAAAACCATTTTAAAACAGTGTACCAAGTGATTACTACTATGGAAAATTATGGCAACTCTAAACACATCTGGCTCAAAGTGTCAAGTGATAAAAGTCAAGGGTAATGAATTTTACCCATTTGGAGAGCTTCTCTTAACCTGTGGCAGTTCCTTTATACGTGGGCCTCCACACAATGTTCTTATTGCAATGCTTAAACCCTCAATAATCACAGAATCTGCTGAAAGAATATCATTTAAACAAATCCCTAAGTGCCAGTGATTAATGAGAAAGCATTAAATAGCAGAATGACTGGAAACATTCCAATTAGCATTCCAAAGTGTATGCATTACTGACAAATTTCTCATACTTGAAACTTCAACAACCTTAAGAAAGACTTACATATTTATATAAACCATAAGTCACTCATCAGGGATCTGAAATTTCTGTAAAAAGTTTTTTTCCAAAGGAGAAAAAACTTATTTATCAAGACCACTGAAGGGGCGCCTGGGTGGCTCAGTCGTTAAGCGTCTGCCTTCGGCTCAGGTCATGATCCCAGGGTCCTGGGATCGAGCCCCGCATCGGGCTCCCTGCTCGGCGGGAAGCCTGCTTCTCCCTCTCCCACTCCCCCTGCTTGTGTTCCCTCTCTCGCTGTGTCTCTCTCTGTCAAATAAATAAATAAAATCTTTAAAAAAAAAAAAAAGACCACTGAAGATAAAGAAGCAATTAAATACAAACCAATTTGTATAGCCAACATAGCATTTTCTGTTTAAAAATCAAAACTTTTCATCCTGACAGATATATTTGTCACTGAGAAGATACCGCTTTTAAAAAGAAAATAAGCACAGCACAATCCAATTTCCCTTGCAAAAAGCACCGTCAAAAGTTTACTGTGAATGATAGCCTATTATAATACCATATATAAGAACGAGCAGCTAAAAATCAGTTTCTCTCTTCCCAAAAGTGCCTCTGGACAGTTAGTCTTAAGGAAATAAACAGCCAAAGTAGTATAATGGTTGTTATACTTTTCCTGGGACAGGATAGTCCTGCCTCACCTCCGATATTCTTTTCTAAAAATTAGAATTACCGAGACAAAACTCAGAAGGCTCCCATCACTTGTCTATCAAAGGCATCATTTTTGTAGAATTCTGAGACATGGTCTTCAACCCATGTGCAAATAAATTTATCCTACCGAAAAACATAAGCTAATCTCAGAAAACAATGATAAGACCCCGGATATTTGTACTTGAAGACTAGTACTCACTGGCATATATGTTCTCCTTCATCCTCTACTGCCTGGCCGAAGCCCCAGGGAATGGAAAAAGTCTGCCAAGTTTCTCCTTCAAGATCCTCGTCCATGGTAGGAAGGCAAAACAGCCCACCTCTTCCTAAGGAGGGAAGGAAAGAACTCCGTTCTTTATTCTTTTAAAAGAAGAATGATTGTATCATAGCAAACAACTGCTAGGCAAGAAGACTGAGAGAGGAAGGAGAGGAGGAATCGATGCTGAGAGGCCAATCCTATTTCATCCCTCAGCTACTTGGAAACCAGATATGCTTAGACAATCACGTGCTTTGAGAGATTTGAGGATGCAAAAGAGGAGTCGCTCTGTCTTTTGTAAATTATTAACGGACTTTTTTTCCTGACCAAGACCGAAGCAGCACAGGTTACCCATTTAAGAAAAAAGCAATCAGGGTTGGACTCGAGCATATAAATCGACACGTCAAGAAACAAGATTTCTTCTGATCGAAGTTCTGCCCCTGACCACTATGAATCAAGCCAACCCTGTGCAGTTAGAATCAAAAGTGATAGTATACTGGGAATGAACTGGCACCTTCTGAAGGTCTGAGGAGGTCACAACTGCAGTTTCCGCATTTGCCTCTGACGAAAATGAGTATTTGCTCTTCCTCATCTGAGAACTCACTACGGGGTATTTTGCGCTGTGAGCTGGAATAAAGCCACCTGCACACAACTCAGACAGCTCTCTTAGATTTCAAAGTGCTGCTAACTGCTCTCATGGCTTTCTTGTGTTTCATCCAAATTTGGTATGTAGCACGTCTACCTTAAAGCTATTCAAAAGTTGCCAATTTTAATGCTAGATCCTACCCAGCAATTTAAACCCAGTGGAAAAATGCCAATCCGGGAAGCTTTCAGAAAGTGTTGGTTTCTCACGGCCAAGACAGGGGACATCGGGGGCACACTGTGTTGAGCAGTTTGGAATGTCTCTTTTTCTCTAGACCTGGATTTCTCAACCTCAGCATTATTGACATTTTGGGCCAGATATTTCTTTGTTGTGGGGCTGCCCTGTACACTGGAGGCTGTTGAGCAGCATCCCTGGCCTCTAACCACTAGATGCCAGCAGCATCTCCCCAGCTGGGACAACCAAAATGTTTCCAGACCTTGCCAAATACCCCCTAGGAGTTAGCATCACTCCCGGCTGAAACCACCGTGCTAGACTCATTTGTTGGGTGAAGTTGTTCAAAAGAGGAGGAATGTTATTTACATTTGAGATAGGCTCCTGCCAAAGACAGGTGGTAGGTAAAGTCAAGGCTGTGGGTGAACCATACAACTCATATGCAGGTGGCCAATTTGATTTGTCAAAATAGAGACGTAGCTGAGGTGGGGAATACCAACTCTCCATGGACATCTGCTAAACTGCTCACTACCTGTGATGATTAATTCTGTGTCACCTTGACTGGGCTATGGGGTGTCCAGATTTTTGGTTAAACATTATTTGGGGTGTACCTGTGAGGGTGCTTCCAAATGGATTAACATTTGAATCAGTAAACTGAATAAAGAAGACTGCCCCCCCCCCCAATGTGAATGGGCCTCATACAGTCCACTGGAGGTCTGAATAGAACAAAAGGTGGAGGATGGGAGAATTTGTTCTCTCTACCTAGTCTTGAGCTGGGCCATGGGTCTTCTCAGGCACTCCGACTGGAACTTACACCATTGGCTCTCCTGGGTCTCCAGCTTACAGATGGCAGATCATGGGACTTCTCAAACTCCAGAATCATGTGAGCCAATTCCTTAGAATACATCTCTAGGAACCCTTGTCCAAATATGTGCGTGTGTGTGCGTGTGTGTATTCTATTGGTTCTGTTTCTTGGAGAGTCCTAATACACTACTATAGTTTGCAAGTCTCCCAAACCTGCCATTTAAAATATGTTAATTTCTCCTTCGTTACAGATCCTTCATTTTACCTTGGTTTCTGTCATCCCATTGCAAGTAAGTTTTGCTCTGGCAAACTATTCTGAGCTGATCTTTGACAGCCAAACAAATCTAGGCAGAGATAATGAGGACATAGATTCCCTGTCTATTCGTGTAACCTTAACCAACCCCAGTTGAGATGCTTCCTTATGAGCCTCAGATTAGCACACACACACAAAAAGCCTTTTCAATTAAACACAATAACAGCAGTCTATTTAAATTCAACACTGAGAAAATTAGGCAGATGATTTCAAAAGCAAAAGTGCAGTTCGAGTCCACAGGTGATGGCAGACATCTTGTCATTAAGAAGAATGGTAGGTCTAAGGGAGCAGTCTTGCACAAAGGAAGTTGTCTTGGGAGAAGAACAGCCTTCGGAGCCTCAGAATTTGCTTTCTGAGTAGCAGTGGGTGTGACCCAAAGGAAGGCAAGTTCCTTACATGGTAAACTGTGTCAGTACGGCTGTCTGTCCACTCCAGGGCTTATTCTGGAAATTAGTGCGGAGGGTCAGTCTCTGAAGTGCTGAGGTTTGTGCTTTCAGGATCCTCTGAAAAAAAGGGTACTGAATAGGCAGGGGAAGAGAGGTGCATGCCCCATTTGCTTTGGAACAGGAAAGAGAAACAGAGTATTTAATTGAGCACACTGGTGTCCTGAAATGGGTAACCCATGTCCTCCTCTATGGACTGGATTGGAGGAGAAGGAAACGGTCTGCCTTGGGAAATGTCCAGGATGCTCAGTGTGGCCTGGATGGGGGGAAGGACCCTCCAGTTAAGCGCCGGGTCCTCGAAGCAGGAGCTTCAAGAAATAAATCTATTTCTAGCCTATTTCCCAGCTTTATTCCTTGGCTGTGTGCTGTGGATTTTTCTTTTCTTTTCTTAACTTGGCAACATTCATTTCTTAATAATGTCAAGAGCTACCAACTGGATTGCTGCAGCTTTACATCATTGCTGGATAGCAAGGATTTACTAAAAACCAACCAAATGGTCTGCACAGTGGCAAATATGAAAGACTTAGATCACGTGTTGCTACCCTCAAAAAGCTTAAATTCTAAGATTCTATGGAGAGATGGTAAATATCCAAGAGCTGCAGATTTGGAACATTTCATGTCATGTTCTCATTTGTTCTTACATCAAACTGGATTATTTTGCCTACTTCAAAATACTAAGGTATACTTTGAGTGATTTTATTTATTATTTTTTAAGATTTTATTTATTTATTTGACAGAGAGACAGAGAGAGAGAGCACAAGCGGGGAGAGGGGCAGAGGGAGAGGGAGAAGCAGGCCCCCCGCTGAGCAGGGAGCCTGATGTAGGGCTCGATCCCAGGACTCCGGGATCACGACCTGAGCCGAAGACAGACGCTTAACCAACTGAGCCACCCAGGCGTCCCATTGAGTGATTTTAAATTACCTATGAACATAATAATCTTTTTTGACTAGCCAATAGAAAAATAAGACTACTATTTTATAGTTGAGAAGATAATTTTACAACACTCTAAAGAAGCTGTTGAGAATTATTTCAAATTGTTCAGATAAAGTCCTTAATTCTGGGTCTGACATTCAAGGTCTGACATTTCAGTGCCATCATTTTCCACCTCCAAACATTTGTTTTTTCTCTGTGCTCCCATTAGAACGCCAATTGCCTTCTTCCTGACCAAAATCAATCTTTCCTCAAACACCTGATTCACAGCTTACTCCTATGATGCCTTCCACTTTCTCTAAGAGAATTAATCTCGCCACCTCAGTACTTGGAAAGGACACAGTACCTCTATAAAGCAGCTATCACATTCTGCCGTACATGACAGGTACTTGTGTATAATTTTGCGAAGCTCACTTATTGTGCTAGTAGGCTTCTTGTAGCTACTTCAGCATTTTCTACATAGATGATCATGTGATCTACAAATGAAATCAGTTTTGCTTCTTCCTCTTCTTATCCTTCTCTCCCCACTTCTCCCCCCTGCCTTAATGTACTGGTTAGAACCCCCAGTACAATACTGAATAGAAGGGAAATCCTTGCCCTCTTCCTGATCTTATGGGGAAATCATTCTTAAATAGTGGCAAGAGCTGATAAACTGAACTTTATAAAAAAAAAATTTTTTTTATCAAAAATTTTTAAAGTGTGGTGTTCAACAGGGTGGATGCAGAGAAAATATTTTGGTGTTTCTGCAGAGGTGGGGATTTCTGAATAAATTTTGCTGAAAACTTGGGATCCAGAGCGAAGAGCAAGCCTTGGGAAGGTAATTTAGAACAGTATAGATACTGAGAGAACTCCAGAGAGATTCACTTAACTCTGGAGGTTTGTATTAACATTTCAAGGGAAAATGAGGCTCCAGGGCCTTGGGGAGCCAGCCATTCAGGCTTATCAAGTCATTAAAAAGATACATTCCAAAAGGTTAGAGTGAGAACCCAGGATCCTTTCACCCCATCCCCAAGAAGCAAAAGTTTTATTCCCTCTTTTTGAGAGAAGAGGCGGAGACAATTGCCTTTTTCTCCATTCTTCTCCATCCCTCACCTATGCATCATCTGGTCCCTCACAGGAGAAATTTTTTCCATCTGACTTTAATTGTGAGGCCCCAGGCGGTAAGGTCTGGGGCAAGGAGGCCAATGCAATGATTATTATGTAAATAACACTAATGATAGTCTGTCTCTGATTCAGAAACCTCATGAACACAATCAGGATAAAATTAATGAGATGAGTATTAAAAACCCAACAAAAAGACTCTATGCTTTGCTTTCTCTGTCTCTCTTGCTGCAGGAAGCTATAAAGAATAGGTCTTAATTTTCTGAAAATTGGTAAATGCCTTTGGGTCAAAAGCAGCTTCTGTGCTCATTTACCTGTTGGGTTTCTCCTTCATTTTTTCCTTTTTTTTTCCCCCCCTCTGATTAAATATACATAACATTAAATTTGCCATTCTAACCATTTTTAAACGTACAGTTCAGTGACATTAAGTACACTCACAGTGCCATGCAACCATCACCTCTATCCATTTCTAGAACTTTTTCATCATCCCCAAAAGAAACTCTGTACCCCTGAAGCAGTAATTCCCCATAACCCCTTCCCACAGTCCCTGGTAATCTCTATTCTACTTTCTGTCTCCATGAATTTGCCTACTCTAGGTACCTCCTCATATAAGTGAAACCACACAGTATTTGTTCTTTAGTGTTTGGCTTATTTTACTTAACATGATGCTTTCAAAGTTTATCTGTGTTGTTACATGTATGAGAATTTCATTCCTTTTTAATAGATAAGTAATATTCCATGGTAATGGATAGACCACGTTTTTATCCATTTACCTGCTGATGGACACTTGGGTTGTTTCCACCTTTTGCCTATGGTGACAAATGTTGCTATGAATATTGGCGTACAAGTATGTTTGAGTTCCTGCTTTCGATTCTTTTGAATATACACCTAGCAGTGAAATTACTGGATCATATGGTATTTCTATGTTTAACTTTTTGAGAAACTGCCAAACTGTTTTCCAGAACAGCTACACCATTTTTCATGCCCACAGCAATGCATAAGGGTTTCGATTCGCCGCATCCTCGCCAACGCGTGTTATTTTACATTTTCCTTCACTTTTGTGCTTTTGTCAGCTCTTTGGTAATTTTAAGCTTTATAAAAAATATTTTATCCAGAGAACTGGTCTGAATAACTGACCCTATCACCCTCAGAAACAGGAGACCTCCCTTTACTTCTTCTGCAAACTTCTATGACAGTACCACACAGATTTGGTAATAAACCTCAAAGTAATATCATTGGCTCTATTAAATAACAAAAATTCAACAGAGTAAAACTTCAAGATTTAATTGGCTATGTTGAATGATTCATGAATTGGGCCGCATCCCATCCAGCAAGTAGAAAGGAACCCAAGGAGCTGTACAAAATGGAAGGCTTTTATAGACAGAAGGGAACAGGGATGAAGAAAGAGCAGATTACATCATCTCCCTTTGGGGGATAGAAGAGAGTCTATGTGGCAGATTACCTCATTGGTGCTAACTAGAAAATTCCAGACTGACCCATGAAGACTATATTCCCAGGGAAGTCTGAAACTGCGATTAGGTTAGGTATCAAGCCCTGGTTTGGTGAGGTGGGCCTGGTACAAGTGACTCCATCTGGGGCCTATGGTTCTCTTTTTAACAGCTCTATAGCATCAGAGAAACCTTTTACTTCTGATAGAAAAGTGAGAACAAATACATCTTTAACTTTACATTAAGATATTATTATTTTGAATTCCTAGGTGCATTTTTGGTATTTCTCCATATACAGATTTCTGCCCTTCTCATGTGGTTGGCACACTGTTAACACAGAATGAACATGTTAACTCTAAAGATACATCATCCACAGAATGAATGATTTTAAGTTCAAACCACCCTTTGGAGACTGGCCTGCTTTGTGTTTCATACAAAATTTTTTGTCTAGTAACAATAAAAGCTGACTTTAATGAAAATTGAGGACATGTTAGTGCTACTCTTCTGCTATCTATATGCTGTCATTTATTTTTGTATTTCCTTTTATTTTCTCTATAAAAGAGTTAGGAAATTTCACATAGCTTGCTGAGGATAAAACCAATCTTTTTCAACTTTGAACTTATAGTTAGAAATCATAAACATAGGGTGAGATTTTATCCTTCCTGTAGAAAGAAAAGGAAATGTCATTAAAAACATAAATTGATTACAATCTTCTGAAATTGAATGGGGAATTTTCTCATCCCAAATTCCCTCTGTCAATCTAAATGCTCCAGTAATATTGTTCAAGGTTCAGATAAGTTGGCTATTAAATAAATTAGCTTTGAACATAAAAGTGGCATTCAAAAACCTGGCTAGCCATGAAAGATGTAAGTTGAATTGTCCGTGCAATGAAAAATGAGGAAAGGATTAGAAAAGCTCATTACTTAGAATTTGCACAGCAATTCATATTTTCTATGCTTCTATAATCAGATGCAAGTCATTGCTCTAAAAGGCCCTGTGCAGTTTTTAGTGGGCACCATTTTCCATAAAACTCACAAAGGCAGAATTTCCTATTTCCACCGATCTTCCTTCCCTATCATTCATTCAATGTTTACTGAGTACCCAGAGTGAGCCAGGTACTGTGCTAGGCAGCAGGGCTAGAGAAATGAATAAGGTCTGGGCAAGTTCACTGACTTCGGCATCTCCTTCCCCACAATGTTTGAGACTGCTGGTTGCAGTTTTGTTGCAGTTTTTGTCTCCTTGCCCAAACTCTTTGATCATTCATCATCCACCGCTTCATACCCATCTCCTATTTGATACTCAACATGTCTTTATCTCTAAAACACTGCCATTCAGGTCTGCTTCACTCCCTCTATGTTCTACATCTTCTAAACCAGTCCCAATCACCCTCCTTTCCTCAGCTCTGGAATTGGTTCAGTGCAATGCCCACTGCCCCCAATGAGAGCTGGGATTAAGGATGACAGGTAATATACAGGACACCCACTATATTTGAATTTCGGATAAACAATGATTTTTTTAGTGTAAGTATATTCCATGTAATATTTGAGATGGGATATACTTATACTAAACAATTATTTGACATTATCTGAAATTCAGATATAACTGGGAGTCCTGTATTTTTATTTGTTTACCTAGTCAGGGTAAACAAGATACATTCCTCAAGGAACTGACCACCGTGAATTAATGCATGTGCTCCTAGGTGAATTACAGTAGGACTTGCTTGGGACTAGTCTTAGGTTGGATTTGCTCCCCCCACCCCCACCCCCGCCCTAGAAGCAGTCCCTGAGGGAAAGATCTGAGTGCAAGTGGTTTATCTGGGAGGTGACATAAGAGAGGGAAGAGAAGGAAGTCAATGAGGTGTGCATTAACCAACAAGTTACTGCTGTGGATAAGCAAGAATCTGCTTCAGAGCTGTCTCCCCCAAGGAACAAGAACGCTGCAGTATCTTTCTTCAGCTCACATTTGGCATTAATTGAGGACCACTGCTGAGGATCTGAATTCCCCTGCATTTCCAGCCAAGCATGTCTCGGCAGCCAGATGAAAGCCTCTGGCAGAGTGGTAGTGAAAGCCTGCAGAAATGGGGAGTGCCAAGGGGAGATGAACAGGCACTACCGTGACAGCATCTGCTACAGTGATATCTCTGGATCATGAGCCCTGTATAAACTGAGTTAATTTGGGAATCAAGTTTAAGTCCAAAAATCATGGGAAGTAAGAATTGGGAAAGACCTCAAAGATAATCGAGTCCAACTCCCTTATTTCACAGATCAGGGTGTTATGGCTCAGGGAATTACTTACCCAAAGGCAAAGAGTTACCTATTGACAGGTCTAAGATGCTATTTCTATTATTATGAGGTCACCATCAAACACTGATGGGTGATGTGCAAAGAATGTTCACATTTCATGGACGCCGGTGTGAGCATTCTACACCCAAGAGAGAAGTAGCTCTTTGAGTTTGGTTAGGAGTGGGGTGTTGGGCAAACACCAGAGCTATCTGGTAATTATGTAGGCCCAGAAGGGACGTTCTCACTGTGAGCTGAAAATCCAGCCTCCTGCTTGGGTCTGGGAGAGAGTAGGATGTAAGTTAGGAATCGCACCTCTTGCATGCAGAGGTTGCCCTGCACCAGTACCATGTCACTGACCTTTTTCTGTTCCCCATCCTCAGGTTATTGAGGTGCCCAGTGTTCCCCAGTTCACACGAAGATCCCAT
The DNA here is from genome assembly GCF_002201575.2 of Neomonachus schauinslandi. Classification (NCBI taxonomy): domain Eukaryota; kingdom Metazoa; phylum Chordata; class Mammalia; order Carnivora; family Phocidae; genus Neomonachus; species Neomonachus schauinslandi. The sequence goes on from NC_058419.1 coordinate 118,057,768, forward strand.
CTTAAAAAACTCACCTGGAGGAGGCCAGAGCAAGCTGGGCTCACCTCTCCACTCTATCACTCCAGTATTCCTCCAGAGGAGTCCCACACAAACCTTAGGGGTGGATGGAATCCTTGTTCTGATTCGCTCCCAAAGTTTTGTGTGAAAATCAAGTGGGATCATGGTGTGAAATCTCTAAATTTCTATAGATTTGCGATCTATAAAAGATAACATGTAACTGAAATATTCTAGCTCCTGGTGTAGAACTGCCACATAGTAGATGCTCAATAGATGTTTAATGAATAAGGGACAGAGTCCCTGAATTGTAATTCATTGCTTATCCTCACATAAAAATTCAATGTATTCCACTTCTTTTGGTTCAGTTTGTTAGAAACTCCTGACTACATGATTTGATTATGTTGTTCATCTGTGATCTCTGATATAGGGTGCAGGCAATAGAAACAGAAGGAGCTAAGGACGAAGATGATAAGAAGAAACATCCAATGCAAATTCTGTGACCTGAACAAAATTTTTGCAGATCTAATGATCTTTGAAAGGTATCCATGAGGCTTTTATTTACTTAAGCGTTCGTAATTTAAATCCAAACAAGAAAACCAATCAAGATAAAGTAATTGATTCTAACTTAATAGACAATTTTTTCTTCCCAAACCAGAATTTTTCTTCTGCAACATGTAGCAACTAATAATTTTCTTATTTGGCCCATAAATGACCTCACAGTAAGTCAAAGAAATTCAGCTGAGATTTTAATGTTATATTTAACATTATTTTTCACTTTTTTTTTTAAAGATTTTTATTTATTTATTTGACAGAGATAGCAAGGGAGGGAACACAAGCAGGGGGAGCGGGAGAGGGAGAAGCAGGCTCCCTGCTGAGCAGGGAGTCCAATGGGGGCTAGATCCCAGGACTAGATCCCAGGACACTGGGATCATGACCTGAGCCGAAGGCAGACACTTAACGACTGAGCCACCCAGCCGCCCCTATTTTTCACTTCTTAACTCAATATACTAGACCCACACCTAAAGCATTATAAATAATAAGCAAACCCACCTTTCAGAATTTCTTTACAAACTCTTGATTTTCACTTTAGCAAAGCCCTTGGTAAAAGCAGTGGGAAGGAACTAAGCAGCATAGTAAGTCTGCTGCTCCAAGCACTTAAACACCAAACCAGAGAAATTAACTCAACCTGGAATGCTCCATACGTCTTCAAGACACATGCGGTAAAACATTTATGTCCATTTAATGAAAGCATAGCTTCTTGAAATCATGTTTTCTCTTTTTTTTTTTTTTTAAAGATTTTATTTATTTATTCATGAGAGAGAGAGAGAGAGGCAGAGGGAGAAGCAGGCTCCCAAGGAGCAGGGAGCCCGACGCGGGACTCGATCCCAGGACGCTGGGATCATGACCTGAGCCGAAGGCAGACGCTTAACCGTCTGAGCCACCCAGGCGCCCTTGAAATCATGTTTTCTAAGAAGACAATGAGGGTAACCTTAAATCCATATCACTCTGAGTTTCCAAACATAGTCTCTTGGATTCCAGGAAATGCAGATGTGAGCTCTGAGAAGGACCTCAGACACCACTGAGTCCATTCAACTCATTTTATGAATGACAAAATCAATGCCCGGAGAAGTTAAGTGACATTCTCCAGCCCAGGGGTCAGCAAACTTTCCCAGTAAATATTTTAGGCTTTGTGGGCTATATGGTCTCATCTGCCACTGTCATGTGAAAGGCAATATTTCAACAAACGAGCATGTCTGTGTTCCAATAAAACTTTATAAAAACTGGTGGTGGCCTGAACTGGGCCTATGAGCCATAGTTTGTCAGACTCTGATCCAGGTTGCACAAGTGAATAATGTCAGAGCCAGGCCAGACCCAACTCCCATGACTGACTATGTTTATTTATTTATTCGTCTAACTAATACCTATAGAGTCTACTGAGTACCAAACATAAGGCAGGATGGTAGGGCATTTAGGTACAGTTGATTAACTCCAAATTCAGAGTGTAATATTTTGTCTACAGGGATAAAATTTAGCAGTTTCTAATAACTGTGTTTCAAGAAAACATCTCCAATTGGAGATTAAATTTCTGATCATGGAAATTGTCTATGGACACAAAAATTTGATGTCCTTCAGAGCTAATAGCATAATTCATTGACAGTTGTAGGTCTCTGTTCTCAAATGCATAAGTGGAATAATCATTTTATTACCAAAAATAAACCATCCAGGACTACCACTAGCATCCCTACCCAACCCCTGGTCATGAGCATTTCTTCCAGGGAGTTCTCACAGCATTTGGCTTACCCTACAAGTGGGTGGTTGTAGGTTACAAATACAGTGTCTCTGCCAACTGATACCATGAGGAGGAACTGGTTTCAGAGAAAAATGAGAAAACTAGGTCCAAAGGCACTGGCTCAAGTGAGGCAGAGGGACAGGAGAAATGTTAAGTCATTTGTTGAATTTCTCCAGAAATATTTACCAGCCCCCAAAACATCCTGGGGATATTGGGGTATAATGTAGAGATAAGATCTCATTCTAGAGGGGTTTAGAGTGTGGGGGTGGCATTAAACAGAGAATGATAACTTTTGTGAAAATAAATAAAAGAGAATAATGGAATAGAGAGTAACTGGGGCTGTGGAAAGAGGAGGGGGCTATATGAAATACAATAATCAGGAAGGTCCTCTTCAAGAAGGTATTTTTGAGCCAAATGCTGCATAACGACAAAATCTAGACTCATAGGGATCATGTGGGATAGTGAGAAGCTCTTGTTCCAATGGCCTGAGACAGGAACTTGTTTGGTGTGTTCAGTGTGGTCAGGCTAGAGCAGGTACAATGGTGTGACAGGACGTCAAAACAGAAGGCAGGGGTGGCTGCAACTAGAGAACGTGTCTACAAAGCAGGGCCCATGCCCCACAGGGCATGACCCAAAACAATCCACTGGGGTGCAAGATGATAATATCAGCACTTTAATTTCAATGTATTTTTTGTCGAAAATAGTAAGAAAGAAATTAAGCTTTGCCAATAGGTCATATAAAGATTGTCAGTGGTACTCTCTCTCAGTCGGGATAGCTGAAGGTCATGAGCCAAGTATGTTACTGGAAATCTCCTGAGGGAAAAGAGTTATATTCAAAGGGTTTGTCAGGCACCCGGAATACTTCTGTTCTGTTGCAGTTCATACGTACCTGGCTAAGTGAATTTACAGATTATACTCTCTACTTGTAACTCAAATGAACCCTCACACAACACATGAATGGCTTAAAAAGCTCTGTGTAAAAGAATCAAGGACTAACACTAATGCAAATAATGCAAGCACAAGAGAAAAGCAAGAAAATAGAGTTTACGTTTCTCCTTCTCCTATTATAACCTCTTGAACAACGACAAGTCCTGAGTAAAAACAATAATGATGTAATTCAATACTTTCAAAAGCGTCTGACTGCCACATTTCATGTCATAATTCAGTATTTAGATGTGTATATATAGATGTGTAAATATATACAAATACAGAGATATGGGTATATAACTGAAAGAAGAGTTTCTCAAAACAATACTTATTAATAACATACTCTAACATTTTGTCTTTTACTTTATTAAAAAGTGGTATTAGTTACTATTAATATTATAACCCACCAATAGGTTTTGATATATTATAATCTACCAATCAGTGATGATATGCAGTACTTGAAAAAAAATACTGATATAATCAGATCCAAGGAGAAATCAGGCACACAACACTGAAATTAAGAAGACTCCCTACATACGGTACTGTTAGTCATCAATCTCAGCACAAAAGCATATTTCCATCTTAGAAATTGGTTAATGGTAGCACGAAGTCATCAAAATTCACAAAATATTTTAAAACTAAACATCCAGACTATGAAAACAAACCACTGCCATATTTTTCAGTAATATTATGAACCTCACGGTTTTATGAGGAAGCAGACCAAGTGTCCATTGACTGATGAATTGATAAAGAAAATGTAGGGTGTGTGTGTGTGTGTGTGTGTGTGTGTGTGTGTGTGTGTATAACAGAGTATTATTCAGCCATAATAAAAGAATGAAGTCTTGCCATTTACAATGATATGACTAGTACTAGAGAGTATTATGCTAAGTGAAATAAGTCAGTCAGAGAAAGACAAATACCGTATGACTTCACTCATATGTGGAATTAAAGAAACAAAACAAAACGAGCAAAGAAAAAAGGGGGAGCAGAGAGAGAGAGGGAGAAAGAGAGAGAGAAACTAAGAAACAGACTCTTAACTACAGAGAACAAACTGATGGTTATCAGAGCGGAGGCGGTTGGGGGGATGGGTGAAACAGGTGATGGAGATTAAGGTGTGCACTCATCGTGATGAGCACAGGGTGATGTATGGAAGTGTTAGATCACTATATTGTACACCTGAAACTAATATAATGTTGTATGTTAAGTATACTGGAATTAAAATTTTTTAAGAAACCATGAGACAACATTCAGTCCATTACTTTGCAAAATTTTACTAAACCCGATGTATGTTTAAAAGTCTCAGGTCTCATTGAGGGGTGCCTGGGTGGCTAAGTTGGTTGAGTGTCTGACTCTTGGTTTCGGCTCAGGTCATGATCTCATGGGTCACAGGATTAAGCCCCATGTTGGGCTCCGTGCTCAGTGGGGAGTCTGCTTAAAGATTCTCTCTCTCCTTCTGCCCCTCCCCCTGCTTGTGCACACTCTCTCTCTCTCTCAAATAAACAAATAAATCTTTAAAAAAAATAAATAAAACTCTCATTGAAGATCTCTTAATATATTAATTCAGTAGTACAGTCATCCTCCCTTATCTGAGGGAAATGCATTCCAAGACCCCCAGTGGATGCCTGAAACGGCGGGTAGTAATGAAACACATCCATGCGATGTTTTGTCCTACACATACATACCTATGACAGAGTTTATAAATTAGGCACAGTAAGAGATGAACAACAATAACTAATAATAAAACAGAACAATTATAACAATATACTATAATACAGGCTATGTGAATGTGGTCTCTCTCCTCAAAATACTGTATCGTGCTGTCCTCACCTTTCTTGTGATGACGAGATGACACAATGCCTGCGTGATGAGATGACATGAGACTAATGACGTGGGCACTGTGGTGGAGCCCTGGGCTCCTACTGACCTTCTGATGATATGTCAGAAGAACGATCATCTACTTCTAGACCGCAGTTGACCAAGGGAAACTGAAGCCGCGGAAAGCAAAACCACGGCTATGAGACGACTGCTGTGTGTAATCTATAAACATATATACACATACACAGAAGCATTTTTTGCTGAGGTGATGTGTGAACAAGTAAGTTTGGAGACCACCACTACAGCTCACAGAATTTGTCTGCCCTGGACCTCCAGTAGCTGCCTGTGGATTTCTAAGACCCCAGAACTGAGAGCTGTGCTTTTTCACTCTGTTTCTCCTGCTATTGCCTGACCTCAATGTCCACAGTCCTTTATTACCTGAACTACTTGCCTGGATACTACCGACTTGGTGAAGTCCTTCTCCTGAAAGCAAGTAGCTGATGGACAGAAGATATCATAAGACCAGGCCACATAGTAGTTATTCCTATGCCAAAGCCTTGTACGAATCAGAGCATTTTGATTCGGCTTACTCTACAATCTGGATATCCTTTTAGGAGAATCAAATGTGTGAAAGGAGCTGGTGTATTCCTATCACCACTCAGTTTACCACTTACGTCATCTGCCCTGGTTAAGAGAATTATCTTTGGAGAGAGATAACAAACCTGGACTAGTCATATTAGATACATGAACATCAGCCAATGTCTTAACCTCTCTACGCCTCCGTTTCCATAGTCATAAAATGCTGAAAATACTTACCTAATGAATCTTATGATAAGGATTCACTGGAAAACCTAGAGAGCACACGTTAGTATAATGTCCCACACAGAATGAGTACTCCCTAAGCTGTGGCTATTGTCGTAGTTGTCCCTCCTCTGGAGACTGAGTTCTGTGTAGCCTATCTTCGTATGGACTACACAACTCACAGAGGTTGTTCTTTTTTTTTTAAGATTTTATTTATTTATTTGACAAAGAGCGAGAGAGGGAACACAAGCAGGGGGAGTGGGAGAGGGAGAAGCAGGCTTCCCATCGAGCAGGGAGCCCGATGCGGGGCTCGATCCCAGGATCCTGGGATCATGACCTGAGCTGAAGGCAGACGCCCAACGACTGAGCCACCCAGGCGCCCTGCACAGAGATGTGCTTTAAAAAAAATCAAGTCACACATTTCCACATTCACGAATAAGAAAACATTACCATTCTAATTGTATTTGCAAGAAAACCAAACCAATCTTTGAATCAGATCTGCACTGCTGTCTTGGCCACTTTGCTTTCATAGTCACTAGATCAATTTTCAAAATGATGATGCTCACCTGTATTTTTCAAAAATGAAGATGAAATGGAAGGGCAGGGTTTGGAATCTTGCATTTTATTTTCCATTCTCTGGGTAAAGTTGGGTCATTAAGCCACTTATTTTTTTCTCTTGGTCTCTTGTCCGTCCACCTAGAAGATAAATGATATCTGGTTTTGACTACCTTCTTTGTACAAAATGTGTTATACATTTTTAAAGAACAGTAAAATCCACTCAGTTTTACTCATTACGAGAATTCGTCTCCTAAAAATGTCACAAATAGCTGTTCTTCCGACTTTTCTATCTCTACCACCCTCAATTTAAATAGTGATTAACTTTATGAAACTACTCGTAACAATGAATTATAAAGCCTCGTTCACATTTTTCTGCACAGGAACAAACATTTACTAGAGAAAAGTCCATTTTACTACCCAGGGAAACACTCACATTTTACTATAAACAGAAATTAAGAATGCCAACAAAATCAAAGCATGGGATGGTCAATGGAAAATGTCCATTAAACTCTTCAATTTTGGAATGTGTCTTTGTTCTTAGGGGATCAGCAGATGAGTGGAAGTCTTCAGGAGTAAATGTGGCATCAATTCTCTACAATATTCCCAGAGCAACAGAAGAATGATAGGATGGTTTTGCATATAAAGACAATAGGCCTGGTTGCTTTTGCATTTGTTAAATAACCCCTCAGTCACTCAGGAAGAAACGCACGCTTTCCCTAAAGGATACCAAGAGCTCCTAACCGTCCAGTTGTGCATGCAAATCAAAACCACGGGCCACTTTTCTCTTCCCTTCGACTTACCCTGTTCACAGTCTTGGCTGATTCCTGTGGGCTCTCGCGTCCCCTAGCTGGCTTCCTCTGTCCTCCACCCTCTGCTGTGTCTGACCACCCAGTCAGTGCTACCAATCCAGTGCCCTTCAAGGGCCTTCAGTCCTTACCCAGGCTCCTCTCTTTTCCCTCCCTCATTCCTCCATTCCTGTTAACTTTCTGAGCAGTCTTTGTTTATTTATGGCACATACTCTCAGTAGAAGTTATTTTCACAGACTCATGCGATGTGTGCCACTTGCCAAGGCCGCAGGATGTGTGGGAATCCAGTTTTCCCTCCCTCTGCCTCTGCCTGGCAGCCTATTGTCTCCTCCTGTTAGCACCTGCAGCAAAGTCACAGCCCAAACTTGTGACAGCACCGGGAGATCCAAGGCAACCAACGGCAAGGTCCTAAACATAGAATTATTTTAATGCAAGACCAAGGAGAACCCAAAGCTGAGTAACAGGCGAACAAGGCGCAAGTCTTTTTTAGTGCTAAATTGACTCAAAGTAATTTCTAGCTGTCATAAAAGTTCTTTCACAAATTACACAAAGAAGGGGCACTGTAAAATAAGACATTGTATGGTCATACAATAATTCCTGATAAAATGTATTAAAAGGTTACTGAGGGAAGAAAATAATGGAGAAAAGAATTTTTTTTTTTTTCAGATTTTATTTATTTATTTGACAGAGAGAGACACAGCGAGAGAGGGAACACAAGCAGGGGGAGTGGGAGAGGGAGAAGCAGGCTTCCCGCAGAGCAGGGAGCCCGACGCGGGGCTCGACCCCAGGACCCTGGGATCACGACCTGAGCCGAAGGCAGACGCTTAACGACTGAGCCACCCAGGCGCCCCGAGAAAAGAACTTCTAAGCTGTCTTTGTCAAACACTTAACACATCAGTTCTAAGTCAGAAGCACTGAACTAGAGGCAAAAATGAGTGTTATTATGTAATAATATATAGTTTACGACTGAACTATGGAACAATCTGTGTCACTATTTTTGTAATAAGTCAAAAATTTTAAGTGACTCCCCACTACCAACATCCAGGGGAACCTAGGGGGGGTCCTATAGACCTCTATAATTGCCACCAGTTCCACCAAAGTCTCTTCAAATATCCACGTGATCTAAAAAAAGCAGTGTGCCTGCCATACAAACACATCTTTGAGACAATCTCCAAGTCATACACCTCCAACCAGGTTGCTACCCTAAGCACTTCAAGTTAGTCCTTGTCCTTCATCTAAGCAGAAGACAAGATTAAATATATGAGCATTTTGTTAATAGAAATGCCTACGCAAAGGGAAATAACAGATGGGGTGAGGCAAGGTTAAGAGAGATGACAGACCCCCCGATTACTCGGTGGAAGCATCCTAGACCCCCTTAACATCTAAGGACGGTTCAGCAAACCTGTCTGGGAGTTCTTGAGCCAAGGTCAACCAACAAAGAGTTTGCCTCCTGAAACAGCATGCTGTAGTATCCCCACTCGGTCACTGCTGGGGAGCAGCCCATGGGAGGCAAGAGCCACAGTGGATCCCAGAGGGCAGAGGCTGGGGCCCTGGGACAACTGCTCCCCTGGTATAGGAGGCCTATGAGGTGAATTCTCAGGGACAACACACCAGTACTACAGAGAAATTCAAAAGTTTATATCTGCAATAAATCTTGAGCTTGGCATCCAAATTTTCCCTGATCTCCACCTAACCCATGTGTAACCTTAGTTTCTGGCACTTCCTCTTTTGACACTTTTACATTAGTCTAAGTAACCCTTTGGTCCCCATAGGAGCCCCAAAGGGTGACCAAAATGCTTTCCCTCATACTATTCCCTCCTTACTTTCCTCAGCTCAAACCCTCTTTTCAAGCTCCTACCTACTCTGCTGTAAGGTCATTCTGAAACGCCAATCCAACATTAAGACCAAATTCAAAACTCTTGCCCACCCCCATCTGCTCAACCCCCACCCTTGTAGAAAGCTTCCTTCTTGCCTTAGAACATCCAGAGAATTCTATTAAGCAATTTCTACTTGCTTTAGTTCTTATAAGTTTTATCTCCATAGCCAACCCCAGGAAGGAATGCAAACATTTCAAGTGTGTATTATTGTACTATTGTGCGAACAGTGCGTTGAAAAAAACAAACGAACTAATGAAAGACAGATTCTGGCCCGGTGCATATCTATTGACCCAGGACTAAAAATAAAGCTGAAAGAACTTCTTTATTTCTTATTTTCTTATTTTCATGTTTGTGTTGTTTTAAAAAAAAACATTTATAAGATAAACAGGAGGGGCGCCTGGGTGGCTCAGTCATTAAGCGTCTGCCTTCGGCTCAGGTCATGATCCCGAGGTCCTGGGATCGAGTCCTGCATTGGGCTCCCCGCTCGGCGGGGAACCTGCTTCTCCCTCTCCCTCTGCCTGCAGCTTCCCCTGTTTGTGCTCTCTCTCTCTCTCTCTGTCAGATAAATGAATAAAATCTTAAAAAAAAAAAAAAAACAGGAACTATCAAACCCAAACTAATCTTGATTCTCAAATGCAATGCAAAAACCCCCATTGACCTGGGAAAGAACATCATCACTGCTGCAGTCATAGAGAATCCACTCAGTATAATTAGCTGACATAGGAAACTGACCCAATAAATGAATATTCTGCAAGAGATTTAAATACAAAATCCTATTAAATTAAACTAGGAGGCTATTAAACTGAGAGAAGGCTCTAATGCTGTGGAGGCCTACAAAAGCAAACCAAAATCTAAGCCTCTAAAGGCCTCAAAGTTACAAAATCAAAATGCTAAGGACAACCAATCACAAACAGCCAACTAGGCTTGGAGTGATAGCCAGTCGATAATTTCCCTACTTTGCTTCCATGTTTTCTCTATGAAACTCTCTCCCCCAGTTCCTGTGAGGGGAGCGCTCCTAACCACTTCCAGTTTGGCACTGCCCAATTTAAATTGATTTTTGTTCAAATAAACTCCAAAAAATTTTAATATGGGATGCCTGAGTGGCTCAGTCAGTTAAGCATCTGCCTTCAGTTTGGGTCATGATTCTAGAGTCCTGGGATCGAGCCCTGCATCGGGCTCCCTGCTCAGCGGGGACCCTGCTTCTCCCTTTGCATGCCGCTCCCCCTGCTTGTGCTCTCTCTCTCTCTGACAAAATTAATAAAATCTTTATAAAAAATAAAATAAAATAAAAATAAAAAAATTTAGGGGCACCTGGGTGGCTCAGCCATTAAGCATCTGCCTTCAGCTCAGGTCATGATCCCAGGGTCCTGGGATCGAGCCCCACATCCGGCTCCCTGCTCCACGGGAAGCCTGCTTCTCCCTCTCCCACTCCCCCTGCTTGTGTTCCCTCTCTCGCTGTGTGTGTCTCTCTCTGTCAAATAAATAAATAAATAAAATCTTAAAAAAAAAATTTAATATGCCTCAGTCTTTTAACAGTTCCAGAGCAATGAGAAACCAAACTTAGGTACCTGCTGAGCCCCTTGAGCTTGCTGCTTTTTTGCTGCCTGTGGAGATGGTAGGCAAGTCCTACTTGCTTCCTGGATCCCAGTTCTGCAGCTTTTGCATTATGAGCTTTTGGACTTTATTTGAACATTTCTTATTCCAGACTGGTTCCAAAACTGTTGGAAATGGACTGGGTCTGACTTAAAAATTGGACTGGGTCTGGGGTCAGACTAGGTCTGACTTAAACTGAACCAGTGCCAATGTGAGGCCTCAGGTGAATAAACTTTTGTTTTAAGACTGAGCAAGTAGGTTAATCTTACCAAAGATAATCTTCAATTACAGTGGCTTCAGGGGGGAACTTTTAAACATTTTAGATAATCTTATCAATTTACTAGGTGCCCTAGAGAAAAAGGGGTCTCAGCCAGACACTGACTACAAAGGGTAGAGAGAAAGTTATTTTTCCTCCTCTACAGTCTCTGGTGGCCAGGATAAGACCTGCTGGGACACCCCTGCTCACTCTGGAGCATGCAGAAGGAAGGCATCCTGGGAAAACTGGCAGAGGCCAGCAAAGGGTAACAATTCTTACCAAAATCAGCTCTCCCAGACCTCTGTCTGTTGCCTGGAGAGAAGGAGGTAGATTTCACATTTTGCCTTCCTTTCCAAATTCGGATTGGCAAAAAAAAAAAAAAACATTGGTTATCCATCCTTTCTCTCCTAAGGAGAGCGATAGCCTTCTTTTTCGTCTCATTTTGCATCCTGAGAACTTGGCTTGGCAACTGTCAGACTGGGGGCCCCAAAAAGATAGCTGAACAGAAATGTGTGTTGCGCCCTATTCGTGGCTAGATAAGCCTGGGCAGAAATGTGGATTGCATTCCATTTGCGGCTAGGGTCCTACCAACTGTTAAAATTACCCAGTAATTCTGGCTCTCAGGGGAATTGTCCAAGTCTTCTTTCTATTGGTTATATTTGGGAGTGGCTCTGGATTTTGGGAAGACAGTATCTTTTGCACCTCTTTCAGAACCCCTCTTGGCTCCATGGGGTTGTTCAATACTACCAGGAATATTTACTGTTTGCCCCAGCTGAAATCTGACAAGATACTCAAAAGGATTTTTTTTCTTTCAAGTAGTTCCAAGGCCATAAATTGGCCAAACCGGCAGCTGATACACAAAACCTGATAGGAACTTGTTTTTTTTTTTAAGAGAGGGAGAGAGAGGACACATGTGTGACTGGGGGAGGTCAGGGCGGGGGAGAGAGAGAGAGAGAGAATCTTAAGCATTTTTAAGCAATCTTAAGGTGTGGATCCCAATACGGGGACTCCATCTCACGACCCTGAGGTCATGTCCTGAGCCGAAACCAAGAGTCAGACATTTAACTGACTGAGCCACCCAGGTACCCCAAAGATTTTTTTTAAAGTAATCTCTACACCCAAAATAGGGCTTGAACTTACAACCCTGAGATTAAGAGTCCCATGCTCTACCAAATGAGTCATCTAGGCACCCCAAAATTTATCTGTATTTTTAATTGAAGCATAGTTGATATATAATATTATATTAGTTTCAGGTATACAACATAGTGATTTGACAATTACTAACATTATGAAATGCTCACCACAAGAAGTGTAGTTACCATCTGTCACTATACAAAAGTATTACAGTATTGTTGACTATATTCCCTATGACTTATTTATTTTATAACTGGAAGCTTCGTAATTTGGAAGCTCCTAATCCCATTCACCTATTCTGCCTGATTCCCTTCCCTGTCCCTTGCCAACCACCAGTTTGTTCTCTATATTCATGAATCTGTTTCTATTTTTGATTCACTATTATTTATTTCTTTGTTTTGTTTTTTTTAGATTCCACATATAAGGGATATCATATGGTATTTGTCTTTCTCTGACATTTCACGTAGCATAATACCTCCTAGGTTTATCCATGTTGTCACAAATGGCAAGATTTTATTCTTTTTTATGGCTGACTAATGTTCCATTGTATATATATACCACATCTTCTTTATCCATCTTTTTTTTTTTAAGATTTTTTTTTTTTAAAGTAACCTCTACACCCAATGTGGGGCTGAAACTTACATCCTCGAGACCAAGAGTCACATGCTCTACTGACTAAGCCAGCCAGGCATCCCTATTCATCTTTTGATGGACACTTCGGTTGCTTCCATACCTTGGCTATTATAATTAATGCTGCAAAAAACATAGAGATGTATGTATCTCTTCAAATTAGTGTTTTAATTTTCTTTCAGTAAATACTCAGAAGTGGAATTACTGGACCATATGGTATTTCTATTTTCAGTTTTTTGTGGAAACTTCATATTGTTTTCCAGGCTGGCTGCACCAGTTTACATTCCCAGCAACAGAGGATGAGGGTTCTCTATTCTCCACATCCTTGCCAACATTTGTTATTTCTTGCCTTTTTGATACTAGCCATTCTGACTGGTGTGAGGTGATATCTCATTGTGGTTTTGATTTGCATTTCCCTGATGACTAGTGAAGTTGAGCATCTTTGTATGTGTCTGTTGGTCTCATGCCTAAATTTTTGTTTAAGATTTATTTATTTATTTTAGAAAGAGAGAGAGCACTGTGGTGGGGAGGGGCAAAGGGAGAGGGAAAGAGAGAATCTTAAGCAGACTCCCCGCTAAGTGCAGAGCCCAGATCAGGGCTTGAGCTCATGACCCTACGATTATGACCTGAGCCAAAATCAAGAGTCAGACACTTAACCAACCGAGCCACCCAGGTGCCTCTAAAAATGAAAGCGATAAGATTTTTGTGTCTGTATGTCTATGTATGTATATTATAGATGTGTGATATTTTTCTACCTCCAGATAATATCATCAAAATTAATTTGTAAAGACCTCTATTTAATGAGCTTAAAGACAAAAAAGTATTTACATAAATCAGTATACTCTCAGAAATACAGGAACTAACCCAAATGGTTTTCAAGTTCACATGATCTAGAATAATTTTCGGTAAATAAAAGCTAGTTTAAGTGTGTTGGTTTAATTAAAATAGGCATGTCTTTAGAGTTACCAGAATTAAATATAATACTTTTATTCTACCTAGGTTTACTAAAAGTGAAATAAGCTCGTGTTATCTCTGTTACAGAATATGTCAACAAGAATAATGCTAAGCTGCTTAATGCCTTATAAAATTTTCATAAGTAATTTAAACATAATTGTTAAGAACAAGTAAATTAAATATATGTAAGGAAGATAGAGGTTTATAAATGCACTTTCAACAATAATTATGCCTAATGGTATATCTACTTAAAGATAGTTTCCAAAATCCAAGGGGTGGGAGGATAGGCAAAATAGCTGAAGGGGATTAAAAGGTATAAATATCCAATTATAAAATAAGTCACAGGGATGAAAAGTACAGAATAGGAAATATAGCCAATAATACTGTAATAACTTCGTATGGCAACAGATGGTAACTACACTTGTGGTGATCATTTCATAATGTTTTTAATTGTTGAATCACTGTTATACACCTGAAACTAATTTATTTGAGAGACCGTGCATGCACGTGCAGACACACACAAGTGGGGTGGAGGGGCAGAGGGAGAAGAAGCAGCAGGCTCTCCACTGAGCAGGGAGCCCGACGTGGGGCTCAATCCCAGGACCCCGAGATCATGACCTGAGCCAAAGGCAGATGCTTAACTGACTGAGCCACCCAGGGGCCCCTGAAACTAATATTATATGCCAACTATACTATAATTAAAAATAAAAATGAAGGGGCGCCTGGGTGGCTCAGTTGGTTAAGCGACTGCCTTCGGCTCAGGTCATGATCCTGGAGTCCCGGGATCGAGTCCCGCATCGGGCTCCCTGCTCGGCAGGGAGTCTGCTTCTCCCTCTGACCCTCCTCCCTCTCATGCTCTCTGTCTCTCATTCTCTCTGTCTCAAATAAATAAATAAAATAAAATAAAAATAAAAATGAAAAAGATAATGTGAACAACACATCTATACAGTATATTAAGAAAACCTAAAAAATAAAATGAAGAACTCAAGCCATTTTTATACGATGAATTGTGGCACTGAATCCTGTTATGTGTTTTATGTATATATTTTCATTTGCCAAAAATCATCTGTTCTATTATTTACATGATGAAAAAGAAATATTTTTAAGATATGAACCAAATATAAAATTATATATATATATTAATAATATGTGTATTCTTGGCAATTGTATATGTATGTTTGTATATATATGTATTTGTGTGTGTCCATATAATAGTACATATTTCTTTCTCTTTTTTTTTTTTTTTAAAGATTTTATTTATTCATTTGAGAGAGAGAATGGGAGAGAGAGCACGAGAGGGGGGAGGGTCAGAGGGAGAAGCAGACTCCCTGCTGAGCAGGGAGCCCGATGCGGGACTCGATCCTGGGACTCCAGGATCATGACCTGAGCCGAAGGCAGTCGCTTAACCAACTGAGCCACCCAGGTGCCCCATATTTCTTTCTCTTTATTTATTTTTTAAGTAATCTCTACACCCAACATGGGGCTCGAACTCATGACCCTGAGATCAAGACTTGGATGCTCTACCCACCGAGCCAGACAGGTACCCCTAATAGTACATATTTCATAGGGTCAATATGAAGATTAAATATAAAGTGCTTGGAACAGAAAAAACACTATATAGACTTTGTTAATATTATGATTATCAATGAGTTATACGTTTTGGGGGGTCAAAAAAGATAGTTTTCAAAATCTTTCTTTTAAAGATTTACTCATTTATTTATTTGAGAGCGAGAGTGTGGGACACTTGGGTGGCTCAGTCGGTTAAGCATCTCCCTTTGGCTCAGGTCATGATCTCGGGGTCCTGGGATCGAGCCCCATGTAGGGCTCTCCGCTCCGTGGCAAGTCTGCCTCTCCCTCTCCCTCTGTGATCTCACTTTCACTCTGTCTGAAATAAATAAATCTTTAAAAAAAGAGACAGGGAGAGAGAGTGCGAGCAGGGCAGGGGGTGCAGGGGCAGAGGGAGAGGGAGAAGGAGGAAGCGGACTCTTCCCACTGAGCAGAGAGCCTTAGGCAGGGCTCATCTGAGATCCTGACCTGAGTAAAATCAAGAGGACCCTTAACCAACTAAGCCACCCAGGTGCCCTTCAAAATCTCTTTAGTAACTGGAAACCTGAAAGTTATCCTGAGATAAGTTAAATGACGGCTATTCATTGACTATCTCAATCATTCCGAATATGATAAAATACTAAAACCTTAATTACTGAACACAGGTTTATCCACTTTTGGCTTTCTTTTACAGAGGAACTAAAGATATTTGGCTCTATTCGTAAACATCTTTTGTGCCACACTGAAAATTTTACTATGAGGAAGAATATACTTCTAGAAATTGTGAGATGTATTTATAAATTTCCCAATCCACAGAACGCTAGTGTAACCGCCAGTCCACATTGCTTACTTCTTAGTTTTCACTAGGAACAAAGGATTCTAAGGGTTAAGAATTCTAATCAACATATCTAATTAAAACTACCTAGGAGGGGCGCCTGGCT
The DNA here is from genome assembly GCF_002201575.2 of Neomonachus schauinslandi. Lineage (NCBI taxonomy): Eukaryota > Metazoa > Chordata > Mammalia > Carnivora > Phocidae > Neomonachus > Neomonachus schauinslandi. Next base: position 118,073,892 of record NC_058419.1, read on the forward strand.
GCCTCAGTCAGAGAAGCATGTGACTCTTGATCTTGGGGGTCATGAGTTCAAGCCCCACACGGGGTGTAGAGATTCCCTGAATAAACAAAACTTCAAAAAAACCTACTTAGAAATAATAAGGGTAAAAGGAAACTACTGTATACTCCTGAAACCAATATTACACTATATGTTAACTAACTACAATGTAAATAAAAAATTGATACAAAAAACAAAAAAAGAAAGAAAGGAAACTACTGCGTATCTATAACCTGAACTGGATCCTGAATTCTCCTAGTTTCCTCAAACGTCTGGCTACAACTCTCCAGGCCAACGTTTCCAATCTTCTCCCACCCTTCTGACTTGGAGGCACTAAGAACAAAGGCTGCCCTTGAATGTCCCTGGAAGAAACCATACCCGGTCCTTCTCACTGCCAAGACCACAGCCCAACTTCAGGGACTTGAGCTTGGGGCCACTTCTCCCAATTAAAAAGGGCTCCTCCAGACTCTTGAACTGCACACCAGCTGGAGATGTAAAATTCAAGTTGACTAGGGAGGTTCCTCCTCAGAAGCAGATGGCATCTTGAGGTGGACAGCTCCCCCAAGATCACAGATCAAGATCTTCATCTCCAGTCCGAACCTTTATTCCTTTGGCCTTTCCGCTACTTGCCTCTTCTCGCTGGTAACGCACAGGAAAATAACGCTCCTCCACTCGGGCAACCGTTGCTGAATCGACTGCTAAGGCCAGAGCCACGCAGCAAAGTCTCTAGACGTTCTTGCTAAGAACGTCTGGTTCCAGATCATAGAGCTGCTTCAGATTGCTTATGGGCTGAACAGGGAGGAGCCTGTGCCGTCGCAGACACCTCCGGCAGTACCTGGACCAACACGTCTGGTCTTGCAGCAAATGCAATACATTAACCAACCAGCCCCTTGGCTACGACAGGTTGATGTCCCTTCTTTGATGTATTTGATACCAATTGCTTTGGCTCATGGGGGCCCTGGCTGAGGAGTATACTTCAGTCTCTTGGTATTATCCTTATACTAAGTCATCGTTTTAGTCCTCTGGTATGCTATTTTCTCTTAAAGGTCTTAAGTGCACGTTCACAGCCCTCAGCAGCACCTCAGATGGTCTCACTGGAGAGACTTGGGGAAACAGAAACAAGATGAACGGCAAAAACATTTCTTCCACGGATCTGACGTCATAACCTGTGAGCTTCACAATGAGACAAGAGCAACTTAACTCTGATGGTGACTGAGTGCGGCACAAATACCAAGGCGCCTGGCTGGCTCAGTCAGTGGAACACGCAGCTCCTGATCTTGTGGGTTCAAGCCCCACATTGCACATAGAGTTTACTTAAAAAAAAAAAAAAAAAAAGTAAAGAAGAAAAGAATGCCACTAATACCCAGATGTGTTCTGTCATGTATGAGAGGATGACCAAAGGGGGAACTGTTAAATTAATAAAGAGGTCATGAGACTGAGGAGGCTGTAGGGCAGCCTATATAAGCAAACCCAAATCTAAGCCTGTAAATGCCTCAAGGGTATGAAATCAAAACGCTATGGACCACCAATCCCAAACAGCCAACTAGGCTTTGAGGTACAGCCATTCAATAATTTTCTTACTTTGCTTCCTCTTTTGCTCTATAGAAGTCTCTCCCCAAGCTCCTGTTGGTGAAAGGCTCCTAACCACTTAAGGTTTGGTACTGCCTAATTCCAATTGGTGTTTGTTCAAAGTCTTAAAATATGCTTCAGTTTCTCTTTTAACAGCCTTAATAAAACCTCTTCAGCTCTCTATGTCCTTTTTATCACTCTATCACTTACGTTAGATCTCAGTGTCGATCTTCTATTGGAGCTTTTGGCTTTTGTTCACCTTTGTGCCAAATACATCCACAATTAATACAAAGAAATAAAATCAATAAATGCCTTGAAGTTGCTTAAGAGTCTCAAAGCAAAGATTTACCTGCTATTTTATTTTTTAAAAATTAAATCCTCTGAGAAAGTATGTCAGTTGAATTCAAGAGTCTTAGACTAAAAAGAAAATCTCCAAATTAACTGCTCTTATGTAAATAGAGAACCTTGTAAACTTTTCAATAAAACAAAAATCAGTAGCAAATGAAGATTGATCAATCAATCTTTATCTCCAAGGACAACCTGGAATTTGAGCTTTACAGAAAGCCCTTTAAAACTCAGCCCATGTTACCTGAAGCAACAAACCATGTATTCCTAACTTGGTTTAAGGAAAATCCAACTGACTTATAAAATTTTTCTCTCTTTCATGAGTTCATTTATAATCAGATTTCAAGAACCTCGAAAGATGCTTCCAAGGCAGAAACATTTTCTCCAAGACAATTCGTGTCTTCTAAATATCATTAAAGTATGATTGTCACAGAGCCCTTGGGGAGCTGACACCCAGAGGGAAAAGAACACATCACTAATAGCTAGTCAAGTACCAACTGGCTCTAAGTTGCCAACTCCCTTTCCTGGAAAAACCAAGTATATCTGAGCAAAGAGAACATTGATGATTATCAGGAGACATCCTCTGGCATCAATATGCTGCTCGGCAAGGGATGAATCAGGATTCCAAATGCCACCTGAGTCATGGAGTGGTTCAAGCACAGAGTCCAGATACACCTTGGAAGAAGCTGAACTTCAGGCCAACATCCTATAGAAAATCCTCAATAAAAAGTTCTTCTTACCTCTCAGTCTCAAAAAGGTGATTAACCTGAGGAATAGTAACCACATATAATAAGTTTGCATAGAATAGCCAGCCAAGGACTATAGCAATGCATTCTTAGAAAACTGTAAATTGAGAAACTATTATTTCCAAAATATATGCCTATTGTCATAGATTTCAAGTGCTCTGGCAAATGTGTTCTTAATTTTATATTGTCCCAAGAAGCATCCTTGCTGCATTTAATTGCTCATTTGACTCATTTAAGTCAACAATAATTCTTGGAAGTTTGCAACACACAAGGCAAAAGTTAAGCAGAGTTAATAGAACTGACAGTCCAAATCCTCAAATATAAAGACCAGAAAAAGCACACCCAACGATAGGAATATATCCCGCAGGAAGGAGAAGGACACGCGCGGAGCAAAAACATCAGGAAAGAGCAAGGAGCCTTTCATGTGAAATGGCAGCAGAAGCTAGCCTAAACTCCAGGGGAAGCCAGTTAATGTAACAAGGGACAGATGTAGGGTGGTAAATAACTCCAAAAGCAAAACTCTTAAAATACGTGGAGAAAACAATTTCAGTAATTCTTTACTGACCTTCAACCTCAACATTATTTCTAAAGTAGTGATAAATTGAATAACAAAGCAATCTTAACTATTTAGCTTCTAAAACACAAAAAGGCAAGAACTCAAAAGTCTTAGAAAGAGGCCTTCCGTACTTTATGCAAAATGGAGGAATTCTGTTGTCCTAACGTGGACTTTATTTTTTTTAATTACCCTAGAAAATGTCCACCTCATCTCAAGATTCTATCTCAAAATGATCAATTCTAAGTTTGAAAGAACAAAAGCAAGTATATTTTGCAAAACTTTTATCATGTGAAAACCTGAAATTTCTTTTTTTTTAAAAGATTTTATTTATTTATTTGAGAGAGAGCATGAGAGAGCGCATGGGTGGGGGGAAGAGGCAGAGGGAGAAGCAGTCTCCCCACTGAGCAGGGAGCCCGATGCAGTGCTCAATCCCAGGCCCCTGGGATCATGACCTGAGCCAAAGGCAGACACTTAACTGACTGAGCCATCCAGGCACCCCTTGAAATTTCTTTTTAACACTGCATGACAAAGCCTCAAAACACTGCATAATGCTATGCTTTGCCTCTTTGTGCTTCCTACTTTTAGTTATTATCAACTTCATACTGCAGAGAATAAAAATTGATATCCTGGATAATTATGTCCTTGTCTGCAAGTATAGTTCTTCCCATGTGCAGTAAATGAATAATTTTTTAATTAAATAAATGTCAAATAGCTCAGTTCAAGCATGGGAATGGCCTTACTAAGCCTCTATTATGGACACAAATGTTGAAGTCAACATGGTAAAGAAAAAAATAACATCTTCACACCTTCACTTGTTTATTAAAACCAGGGACAGGAAAAAATAAATTATTTTGACAGCTACATTTTTAAGGATTTCTGCAAGTATAATATTTGCTTTCTTAATAATTTGCATCATAAATATGCATCTCCTTGTTAAGTTTACCTTAGGAGAATAGGAAGAAGCCTCATTTACACAACGGTATCATAAACTGATTCAAAGTACATTTCACAGGATACTTTATAGTCAGCAACAACTTCTTCTGTAAGAGTTTTCATAGTAAGCATTCTTTTAAAGTACACATGAAACATTCTACAGGATAGACTATAGACTGGGGCACAAAAAAAGTCACGATAAATTTGAAAAGTCTAAAGTCATACAAACTGTGCTATCACCATAGACTCCGAGAAAGTGGAGTGTGGTCCATTTTACTGATGAAGCCTGGTGCTTTCTTCCTTCCTGCTCATACATAATTAATTCCCAAGTAGAAGGTATGACTGTGTGGCCCAGATGACACAAAAGGGCCAAACAGGAATATCCCAATCCCCGCCTCACCCATCATCCATTTTTCAGACCAGTGGGCTGGTCTCTTATTGTCAGCTAATATGCAGTGAAGAAGGGAATCTTGCCACTGGACCAAAACAACTCTTTTCTTAGTCATACCAGATGAAAGGATCTCATTAGCTTCCTTGTGATAAAGAACTAGAAGTTGAGAACAGAACCTTACTGTATATCTGTTAAATTGTTTTTTTTTTAAATACACATTTATACCCGTTACTATAGGTAAACTATATATAATTTGCATTCCAAGGTGTGAGTTTGGCCATTTTCAAAAATTTCTATTGTCATCATACCTAAGCTAAAGCCAAGTACTTCCCAAAATCCTTTGTTAACAAAATCCATAAGAAGAGTTCAAGATTTAAACATTTATTTTTTTAGTTCTTTGTATCCAGAATACATAAAGAACTCATGTAACACAATAAAAACACAAGCCAATTTTAAAAACGAGTAAAAGCCATAAATAGTCATTTCACCAAGAAAGGCACACAAATAAATAATAGGCACATGAAAGGATGTACATCATTAGTGATTCGGAAAAACTAGAACACTTATATACTGCTGGTAAGGATATAAAATGGTACAGCCACTTTGTAAAACAGTTTGGCAGTTTCTTTAAAAATTAAATTTATCATACAAACCAGCATGTCTACTCCCAGGAATCTACCCAAGAGAAATGAAAGCATATGTCCACACAACACTTGTATGTGAATGTTCATAGCAGCATTCTTTGTAATAGTCAAAAAGTAAAAATAACCTAAATGTCCATCAACTGGTAACTCTGTAAACACAGTACGATACATCCATACAATAGAATGTTGCTCAGCAATAAAAACAAACTACTGATACAGGCTACAACATGGACGAAGCTCAAAAAATTATGCTAAATAAAAGAAGCGAGATGCAAAAGACTATTATACGAGTCCATGTATATGAAATTTCAGAAAGGCAACTCTATTCTAGGGATAGAAAGCAGATCAGTGTTTGCCTGGGCCTGGTAGGGATGGGGGTGGGGGCATAGGGCTGGGAATTGTCTACGAATGGGCTCAAGGAAAATTTTGAGGGCAGTGGGAAAATCCTAAATCAAGATTGTGATAATGGTTATATAACTCCATAAATATACTAAAAATTAAAAAAGAAAAACCAGTGGGTTGATTTAATCCAAAATCTTTATTCTACAAATAAGAAAACTGCCTTTTAAGCCCATAAAAATGTCTGAATATCCTTCTAGTACCTGTGCTTTGTATCTCGTATTTGAACTCTGATATTGCTTTCTAAGTGTCTTCATGTTGAGGGTCCTATTCCCATGAGATAAAGTAAATATAGGGCAGGAATTTGTGTTAAATTCTTGATGAGTTAATTTGGACTGAACTTACTTGGTTTAAATTTGTAGGAATAAGCGTGGTGAGACTGAGCCATTCTCCTGAATCAGATCGAACATAGTGGCTTTTCTACTCCTTAATTACTCAGCTTGCACTGTTCAAAATTCCCCAAACATACACAGGAATACTCATATCCAGGGACAAATAAAAAGTAGCCTCTAGGATAAAAACAAGAAACAAAAACAAACCACAAACTGTCGTGTCATTGTGGATTAATAGTCATTCCTCCTTTTCATCCTTAGCAGTATGGAGAGTTCTACATGTAAAATGAGGGGACATGCCAGATGAGCTCTACGAGCCCTTCCAGTTCTAACATAAATCATGACCCCCTGTTATTCCTATTATTTATCATTTCTACCCATTATCACCTATTTCTGTAGTAGGTGAGCATAAATCTATTTTTGTCACACTATTCTTTTACCAAGAATAAATCCTTAGGAAAGTTAGTTTTTTTTTTTTTTCAAATCCAGAATAGAAGAAACAAAATCTCAGCTTTTTAAAAACTGAATCCAGGAACATTTCAAAATAGCTTTCTCAAAATCCAACATCGACATAAAGGTTTGAGATTCCTAACGTAAAGCATTAACCGGTAGGATTTTTTTTTTTTTTAAATGAGAAAGAAATGTATTGAAATACAACTCTTTTTTTTTTCCCCCCAGTTTAAAAATGAACTCAAAGAGGGGCACGTGGGTGGCTCAGTCGGTTAAGCACCTGCCTTCGGCTCAGGGCATGATCCCGGGGTCCTGGGATGGAGCCCCCAGTCCTCCGGTTCCCTGCTCAGTGAGGAGCCTGCTTCTCCGTCTGCCTCTGCCCCTCCCCTACCACCGCCCCGCCCACCCCCGCTCTCTCTAATAAATAAAATCTTTTTTTAAAAAATGAATTCAAAGATAAACTAAAATATAATCCATAGTCAGAAATATAATTTATCATCAGAAACATATATTCAGTCCAACATGACCATGGGCAGGCAGGATGCTTAAACTCTGCCCAGAAAGGCTGTAAGAAAAGTGATTTATTATTTTAAGGATTAAATTTAGGAATTGTTAGGCTCATATCCTTTTATTTGATATTTCCTAGCACTAAGGAGTGAGTAGGACAATGGAAAAATGGAAAAGTGGCTGTCTCTGGGGAATGGAATGGGGCCTATTATTGAAAACTGGATGTGGATTTTGATTTTTCACTTTGCTTTTTTGAACTGTCAGACATTTTTGTCATGAACATATACTTCTTTTATATTTCAAAACCTAATAAAAATTATTCAAGAACACACAGCTTTTTCATTTTCTCATATGTATGTCCCTTGAAAGAAACGAGGGCCATAGCAATAATGAACTTTAAAAAGCCTAATTTCAAATTCCATAGCACTCCAGGTATATATTTGTCTTAAGCTTTCACCAGAGCATAATGGTTAGGTTTCTCTGTCTCCTCCCTAAATAGTGAGCAACTCTCTCTCTCAAATAAATAAAATCTTTGGGGGGGGGGCGCCTGGGTGGCTCAGTTGTTTAAGCGTCTGCCTAAATAGTGAGCAACTTTATAATTGGTTCTGTCTCATTGATTACTTTCTCTCTGACGCCTAACACATTGCTATTCGTTGTTCAATAAATGTTCATTAAGCAAAACTAAACCACTGAAGTTCTGCCCTCTGACTCCCATCTCTGTGATCTTTAATGAGTCAGCTTCCTACCTTCAAAATAGGAATGAGAGAACTACCTCACAGGGATGTTAATTAAATGACACAATATATAGAAGCACTTAGCACGGTGCCTGGTATGTGGTAGTCTCCACTCCCCTCACCTCTTCTTTTAAGATAAGTTTCTTCTCAGTGGGAAAGAGTAATAACTTTCCCAAGATAAAAAAAAAATCAACAGCCCTTTTTCTGACTTTTAAATGCCACTTTAAAGGCCGCAAAGATGGGCCAGCTAAAATATTAGCCTTGGTATGTGTTTCAGGAATCCTAAGACCACCCATAAGTTCAGTGATTTGCTAGAAGGACTCACAGGATTCAGAAGCAGTTGCTCTCAGGGGTATAGTTGATTTCCCTTGATATCACCAAGGGGGAAGGACCCGGCAGGAGGAGTCTAGAAGAATCCATGCCCATATTTCCTGCTCTCTCCCTAGCAGCAGAAAGGAATGTGTTCCTCTAGCAAGGACATGCAGCAATACGTGCGTGGTGTTCTGCCCCGCGAAGTCTTCCTGAATGCTCAGAGTTTAGGGTTTTCTTGGGGGGTTTGTCACATCGGTGTCATGACCTGCCACATCTGCCAAACTGCCAGATCCCCAGAAGTAAGCAGGTGCTTAGTGCCCCAGATGGGCAAAACAACCTATCACTCAGAGAAGGTTTCAAAGGCAGAGTTCCCAGGCGCCAGCCAAGGACCCACCTTGTAAGAAGGCCTCTTAAAGATAGCAGCCTCAGGCTTCCTGCACCCATGGCAAGTGAGAAACTGGGAAAGGAGGGCACAAGTTGCAGGAAAGAAGAGTAGTAAGAACTGGGGAAAGCAAAGAAAGGACAAAAGAGTGGAAAATAAAGAAAGAAAAGGAAGTCAAGGGAAGACAAGGGAAGAAGCCAGGAAAAGGAAGAGGGAGGGCAGGAAGAAGAGGAAATCATTGCTGGGCTGACCCAACCTGGCTTCTTCCTCGGGCCCCCTGACCCTCCAGCTCCAGGCTCAAGGCTGCTCCTCCCATGGCCCCACCTCACACTCCACTTCCTAGGATGCCACAGTGCTGCCCTGTACATGCCTACTTTCATCTCCTCTGTTTATATATGTGTATCTGTGCCCTTTGTCCTGCCGGTTTGGTGTAATCTGGCTGCTTTGATAAGGAGACAGAAGGATAAGGGAGGGAAAACCCGACAGTGATGAGATTAAATAGGAAAAGGCATTTGAGCTAAATGGAACAAGAGGACAATAACAGGCTCCCAGAGCTCCTCTGAACTTTGAAAGAAATACAGAGTCCTCCTGGCTTTAGAAGACAAGAAACAGTGGAAAAATATCATGGCAGAATGGACTCTTTTCAATGTACAGTTGACCCTTGAACAACGTGGGCATCAGGGGTGCCGACCTCCCCATGCAGTTGAAACTCTGTGGATAACTTCTGACTCTCCCCAAAACTTCACTACTAATAGCCTGCTGTTGACCCGAAGCCTTACCAATAATATATTGATGAACACGTAGTTTTGTACAGTATATACATTATATACTGTATTCTTACAGTAAAGTAAGCTAAAAAAATGTTAAGAAAATCCTAAGGAAAATACACTTAGAGTACTGTACTTTGAAACATCCACATACAAGTGGACCCATGCAGTTCAAACTAGTGTTGTTCAAGGGTCAACTGTACTTTTAAATTACAGTGGCCTCCTTGACTTCTGAGAGGTCATTGGTTACTTCCCCCATTTAAATATCTAGAGCAAGTTGTTTTGGTTTTTTTTTTCAAAGTTAAAAGATACTAGGGTTTTATTTTTCTAACCCTCCTTTTTTTTGGACTTTCTGAGTTCATAAAAAAGAGAAGAAGATAAGCGAGCTATTTCTTGCCCTAGTGCTTTTGTAATTGAAAAATATAACAGATCCTTTTCTCCTTTTCTCACATTTTGTATTTTAAAAATTGCTGTCAGACTAAGGCTTTGCCAAGTTTCAACCCCAAGTGAAATCTTATCAAGAAAACTGAAAGATATATAAAAAGCAGATGGATTATAGGTATAATCATATAGCCTACACACATGTTATGGTTTTTTAAACAAGTTCATCTCTCTTGTGTTAAGGTGTATAATGTTAATTATATTTATGTACTGAAATATATGTCCTTTTATGATTCCATTTTCATATTATCAGGAAGGTTTTAGTTTTGTAAAAAATATATATGTATTCATCTGGATAAAGGCAGATATCCTAGGTAAGAGAAGAAATTAGAAAAAACATGATACCTTTCCATCTTCAGTTACCTAGAAGTCTACTACATGGACAAAGGAGAAGATATTTTGACAACTCCTGAGGATGGAGGTTGAACAAATAGAAGACAACTTTCATTAGGCACATTAAACTCACTTAAGGAAAAACTTGATATCTGATATCAGTTAGTCCCTTCTAGAAACAGAATGGCTACTTCATTTGTAATTGTCAAGTGAGGGGCATTGTCACTGAGAGAGCTCAAGACGGGAATGCTGGTATTAGTGAGACTCTGAGAAATCAGTGGAGAGCCAATGGAAGGACTGGACAGAGGAGTGAACACAGAGATTCCCACAGAGGCCAAAGACAAAAATGGGCTACCAAGAATGAATTGGGAGACTGGGAACCTTACTGACATGGGGCAGATTCCAAAAGCCTTGTGAGATGGGTCAGGTGGCCAACCATAACTAAAGAGGTCTGAAGTTGAAGTTTAGCACAAGCATAGAAGGGAATTCCAACTGGATAGAGAGAAAGGGGAATTGAGCCCCAAGAGAAAACTTAAGGGTCAGCAAAGAGAGATCAGGTTAGGCTAGCCTATGTGGAGGTAACAAATCAACCCTGGAATCTCAGTGGTTTAACACAACAAAGTTTATTTCTTGCTCAAAATACATGTTCCAAAGCAGGTAGGTAGGGAACTCGGTTTCACACAGTTATTCTGAGGTCTGAGCTCACAGAGGTCTGATGCTTTATAGCTGCTTTATCTGTATTACAGAGGCTCCAAGTTCTCTGAATATAAGAAACAGGAAAAGGCAGGAGCACGCAGACTCTTAAGTGACTCAGAACTACAGTGAGGCTCCTCTTCTCATATTCCCATTGGTCAGAGCTCAGTCACATGCCCCAACCCAACTATGAGGGAGGCTAGGAAATGTAGGGGAGGAAACGGCTATTCAGTGAGCTCACTTGCCAGAGGCTGCATCGCCCAGATAAAACCCTTTCCAGGCAGAGATGCTATAGACATTCTTTATCTCAGCATACTACCCTATAAGGCCTTCCTTGCCCGGCCATTAAATAAGTTCTGAATTTCTGACACGGTGGGTTACCACTGTTCAAGCATTCAAACAGAAGCTGGGGAAGGACCAAAGGCCAAAACATGTGGGCAAGGATGTGGAGCAACAGGAACTCTCTCATTCATTGCTGGTGGGACTGCAAAAATGGTACAGCCACTTTGGAAGACCGTTTGGCAGTCTCTCACAAAATTATAAATACTCTTACCATATGATCCAGCAATTGCACTCCTTGGTATTTACCCAAATGAACTGAAAACTTATGTCCATACAAAAACCTGCACAGAGATGTTTATAGCAGCTTTATTTAAAATTGCCAAAGTTGAAAGCAACCAAGATGTCCTTCTGTAGGTGAATGGATAAACAAACAGTGGTACGTCCGGACAATGGAATATTATTCAGCACTAAACAGAAATGAACTATCAAGCCATAAACAGCCATGGAGGAACCTTTGACACATATTAGTAAGTGAAAGAAGTCAATCTGAAAAGGCCACATACCATATGATTCCAACTATATGATATTCTAGAAAAGGCAAAACTATAAAGACAGTAAAAAGATTATGGTTGACAGGGGCTGGGGGGGAGGGATGAATAGGCAGAGTATAGAGGATTTTTAGGATAATGTAACTATTCCGTATGACACCAGAGTGGCGGACATATGTCATTATATATTTGTCAAAACCTATGGAGTGTGTGCAACACCACAAGTGAACCCTAATGTAAACTAGCGTTTGGGTGATAATGACGTGTCACTGTAGGTTCATAAACTAACAAATGCACCACTCTAGTGAGGCATATTGATAGTGGGTGAGGCTGTGCAAGTGTGGGGAGGGTATAGGGGAATTCTCTGTGCTTTCCCCTCAATTTTGCTGTGAACCTAAAAGCCCCTAAAAAAATAACGTTTATTAATTTTAAAAAGTAGAGATGTTCCTCTTCAATAAGGCAGTAGAAGGGATGTATTTATTTGGTACAAAGTGAATCAGATGACCTCTTAAAGTCCCTTCCAACCCTGAGGTTCCCTGATTTCTATGCTCTGTTTGGTGTTGAGAGACCACTGACTTCTTAGGACAAGAAGGGATTTGAAAGGTCATCCAATGGACGAATTCTTTTCTCTGCAGCAGGACTGCTGAAAGGTCATCTAGTCTATGCTGGAAGATCTTCAGAGAATGGAAATTTGGTGCCTCCTTGATTAACTCTTTCAACACCTCCTTGAATCACCTTGTCTGAGAGTCATTCTTACATTGAGCCAATCTGTGTCTCCATAATTCCCACCCTTTAGGTTTATCAGTGGGAATCAGAAAGAGAGCAGTAAGTGTCCAGAGGCAAATCTAATATCTATTCAACAGAAATCCCACCAAAAAATTGAAGCCCTTGCCTTATAGGTAGGCTTTGCAGGAAAATGAGGCAGGGATCAGAGACAACCAGACAGCAAGCCAGACTCAGAGAGACCTTGAGGTCCTGAAGGACAGAGGCAGGGGCTCAGTTTAGGTGCTTGTGAGGTTATCGCAGGGCCACAGGCAAATTTGGGCAAAGAGCACAATCATTTGTTTTGGGGAGGGTCAGTATCCTACTGATGAATACTGAGTTTATTTCAACTAAACATTCCTATACCATACCTTGACCAAAAGGTTCTTTTAAATTGATTACAGACAGAAGGATCTATCTAAGAAGTTCACAACCTTATTTAGGAAATATAACAGAATTGTACCAAATCAAGTGGATACTGCTCATTCCTTATTTTGTTTGGTATTCCTTAGAAATCCAACACTACCAAATACTCTTTCTTTGACACTTTCCTCTTCCTTGGCTTGACCTTCTTTGCCTTGGGCCTATTTTCTCTCAACCTCCTTCACTGGATTCTCTCTCCTTGCTTCTAATAGTGGTGGTTTTACCAAAGCCCAATCCCCCACCTTCTTAATAAGACACCTTTACTGGGCCATCTATCCACTCCCACGGCTGTATCTACACTTATATGTTGACGAATCCCAAATGTGCTTCTCCCCAAGAGCCTCTCTCCCGCACTCCCAATTTACCTCTACCTAAACAGGGCACAGATGCCAAGAGTATCATTGACTCCCCTGTTCATGCATTTCCAACTTGGCACCATATTCACCTAGTCTCCAAATCTGGGAAACCAGAAGTCATCCTGTACTCTTCCTTCTCCATGAACTTCCATAATCCAGGCATGAAGCCCCATCAACTCTATCTCCAGGCAGCTCTAAAATCTGCCTCTTCCTTCCATCCTCATCACAAACGACATGGTTCATAGTCTCTCATTTGGACTGTTGTAACATCCAGCTTTAACTTTTACATATGCTTCATTCATTATACTATATTATAGTTTAAGGCTTTTTTTTAAACGATTTTTAAAGTTTATTTAAGCAATCCCTACACCCAACATGGGGCTTGAACTCACGACCCTGAGATCAAGAGCTGCATGCTCTACTGACCAAGCCAGCCAGGCGCCCGTGAACAACAAATTTCTTAACTTGAACTTACCCTGTTCCAGTCTAGCTCCCCACAAGCCACTAACTGGAACTATTACAGGTATTTGGTCATCTAGTAGTTGCCACAGTATCTCTACATAGTATGCTTTATGTCACAATTTCTTGGTTTATCAAAATCAAATTTCTATTAATTTTCTGCTACTCTAGATGAGATTTAACCTATCTCTCTCACCCCCAAATTTCCAGTAGCCCTTCTTCCCCAAATTCTGAATTTACAACCCAAATATAAGGCAAGATTTTTCCTCAAAATTACCTCATCATTAATAAACTCCTAACAAAATAAAATAAAGTCCTTATTAAGATTTTCATATTACAGGCAGTAGGCAGTCTCCCAATGACTTAATTTTGAACAACAAAGTGCTATTTGGGGAAGACACATTAACCTGAAATGACCTCAATCAAACTCAGCTTGAATGCTTATAGAGGTCACTTGACAGGATGGGGGAAGGTAAATAAATTTACACATATTGAGTCACCATTTCTGGAGAAATGACTTCAAACTGCAGCTCTCAGTGCCACTGCATACAAGCCTTTTTTAAAAATCAGTTTATTACAATACATTAAATACATATGTTGTGGAGCTTACAGCAAAGTAATGGGCATATGTGAATCATGGTAAAATTTCTAATGGCAGCACTGGGCTCAGAATAAAAAAGCGCTACAATCAAACAACTTCGTGGAAGTGAATACGGCACTGTCTTCAACTGGCTCTTGATGGAAGAGAAATGAATGTCAATGTGTATGTGCGGAGTTTGAAAAAAGTTATATTATGAAATGTGAGAGTGAAAAAGAGCAGTTTTGTATAACTATATTTTATATAACATGAGATTTAAAACATGTAGATATAATTAAAGTTCAAGTTAGGGGCAGCTGGGTGGCCCAGATGGTTAAGCATCTGCCTTTGGCTCAGGTCATGATTCCGGGGTTCTGGGATCGGGTCCTGCATCGGGCTCCCTGCTCAGCAGGGAGTCTGCTTCTCCCTCTCCTTCTGCCCCTCCCCCTTTCTCGTGCGCTCTCTCTCTCTCTGAAATAAATAAAATCTTTTAAAAAAGTAATTAAAGTTCAAGTTAAATATTACAGGTAGACATTTAGCTATTTCAACTCTCTCCCTAAATATTGTATATTCAAGTTGAAAAAAAGAGATGTTGTTTTCAACTCTCATTTGGGAAAGGGATGTTTTCACTTATATTCGGGGTCCACTTATACTTGGGCATATATTCCAATTATATCTCCAGATCAAGACCTCCACTGGTCAATACTGCTAGTAAGTAAATACACTTCTGTTTCTCTATTTCATGTTCCCTCCACCATAGGCACTGTCTCTTGGTTCTTCATTCTATAAAGGGAAGCAGTAATCCTCTCTCCTGTTTCTCTACTGCTCCTTCCCTGTCCCTACCAGCCTGATTCTGTAACAAAACTCATCAGTGCTTTGTCCAACAAGGGTCGCAAACTATCAGCCCCTGAGTGAACGATGACTGAATGTTTTTTGTTTAATTTAAATAGAAATTTCTAAGTTAAATTAGCTTCTCAGTATTTTAAACTGAGAAATTTCACCTGTAAGTGAAGTACTCTTTTCTTATTTCTTTTGTGCTTCATTCTTTTGCCTTCTCAGTTTCATGACCTTCACCCTAACATGTTCCATCATGCAGCTGCCTGGAGAGAGACCGGAATTCATTAAAAAAAAAATCTGAAGAGAAAACCCAAGGAAGTATTAATCTCCAGGTCTTTAAAACCAGGCTTATAAAGCAGGACACTAATCCTCCAAAACTAGCTTATTGCTTGAGACAGGATTTTCTCAATTACTTTATGTCCCTCTTAAGTTTGCCAAGGAACAGGCTTTGAGGACCCAGCCTCACAGATTCTTACAGTAGCCTGACAGTAGCTAATCCATCTCTCCTAGCCGGACACATGCTATGGCAGTCCGAGGATGTTACACACAGGCTCACTCTACAGCCTGGCTTGACCTGTACGGTCCCAGTTTACACATGCTGTCCCTTCAGCCCCTCCAGGTAGTAACTCCTTTCAGCTCTCAAATGTGTTCCAGGTCACATGATATATTTTATGGGTCGTTTTTGTTATGATAGAAGCTAAGGGGCAGCCCTCTGTGATGCTTAATTTTATGTATCAACTTACCAGGCCACACAGTGGTCAGATATTTGGTCAAACACTATTCTCAGTATTTCTGTGAGGGTGTTTTTGAGCGAGATTAAAACTGAAATTGGTGCACTAAGTAAAGCAGATTGCCCTCCCTAACTTGGCTAGGCCTCGTCCAATCACTTGAAGGCTGAAATAGAACAAAAAGGGCTGACCCTTTCCCAAGTAATGAGAACTCCTCCTGCCTAATAGCTTTCAAACTGGTACACTGGCTTTTTCCCGCCTTGGGATTCTAACTGAAACGTTGGCTCTTCCTGGGTCTTGAGCCTGCTGGCCTTCAGACTGGAACTACACTACTGGCTCTCCTGATTCTCAGTCCTTTGGATTCAGACTTGAACTATACCATTGTCTCTCCTGGGTCCCCAGCCTGCCAAGTCACCCTACAGATCTTGGGACTCATCAGCCTCCATAATTGCATGAGACAATTCCTTCTAGTAAACATCTTTTTATACACACACACACACACACACACACACACACACACACACACAAACACACACACAAACACCCTATTGGTTCTGTTTTCCTTAAGAACCCTAACTATTACACCCTCCTGTCTTCTGATCTGAGGAGCTCTGAGAAAGAGAAAGAAGCAGGAGAGCAAAGTAGAGAGTTGGGTCTCCTGATTTCTTTTCTTTAGCTTGTGCCTGGCAAAGGAGAGACATCATGGACAAATGCGGGTGAATACAGAAAATCTGGAACTCTGAGATGAAGCTCTCATACCATTCTGCAGTGCAATCATATACCTTGCCTGACAACCAAGTCATGCAGGGGGAGACCCTGAAATTCAGCTTGCTCAGGGTATCCTGGTTTCCCACTATGGAAAATAGCTGAGTTTTCCAGATGTAGAATTTGCTAAAGAGAATAACTACAGTGGGGGTAAGGTGGCATCGACTGAAGATTCTATAGACCACTTAAGTCAAGAGTGCTATGGTCTCAATGTTTGTGACCCACCCCCCAAAACATATGTTGAAATTCCAACCCCCAAAGGTGATGGTATTAGTAGGCAGGGCCCTTGGGGTGATTATGTCATGAGGGTGGAGCCTTTATGAATGAGATTAGTGCTCTTATAAAAGAGATCCCACAGGGCTCCCTAGCCTTTTCCACCATGTGAGGATACAATGACAAGTGTGTGACTCAGAAGAGGGCTCTCACCCTGATCTTGGACTTCCAGTTCCCAGAACTGTGAGAAATAAAGTTTTGTTGTTATAAGATACCCAATCTTTGGTATTTTGTTAGAGCAGCCCAAACAGACTAAGACAGGGCCAAATGAAAGTCAGGGTCAGACCTCAGAGGAATCTGCAGTGACAAGAGAGGAAGATCTAAGGCCAAAGCAGCCACAGCAACACAAGACCCTCACAAAGCCAAGAATGGCCATATCACCGGTTCTCCCATCAAAGATGTGAGCTGCAAATGCCAGCCAAGCTAGCAGCACCCAAGGGAACAAGTAACAATGCTTCAAGAACCCAGAAGGTGATCCAAAGAACCTGACTCTTCCCTCCTGCCAGGAGGTTACAAAAACTACACCCTACCCCACACATGTCAATGCTCTTCTAGAGAGAAAAGCAGTAGGAAACTGGGTATTTTTATATTAGTTTGAACCGTATTAGTCACCCATTTTCAACCATTTGTTGAAATGGTTGAAATATCCGTAAAATATGATCATAACATTTATTTCAAACTATATAAAAAGTTTACAACTCAATAATAAAAAGACATAACCCATTTTTTAATGTAGGTAAAGGATTTAAATTGACATTTCTCCAAAGTAGATCTACAAATGGCCAGTAAGCATATAAAAAGATGTTCAACATTATTAGTCATTAAGGAAAAAAATCAAAACCCAACGAGATACCACTTCATACCCACTAGGTTGGCTATAATCAAAAAGACAGACAATGAAAGAGTTGGCAAAGAGGTGGAGAAACCGGAACCCTCACGCGCTGCTTGTGGGAGTGGAAACTGGTACAGCCACTTTGAAAAACAGTTGGACGGTTCCTCAAAAAGTTAAACACAAAGTTCCTATTTGACCCAGCACTTTCACTCCTAGGCATATACCTAAGAGAAGTGAAAACACGTGTCTACATGAAGACTTGTACACGATTGTTCATAGCAGCATTATCTGTAATAGCCAAAAAGTGGAGACAATTCGGATGTCTATCAACTCATAAACAGGATGTGGTCTATCCATACAATGGAATACTATTCAGACATAAAAGGAATGAAGTACTGATACATGTTACACAGGGATAAACCCTAAAAAACATTATACTAAGTTAAAAAGCCAGTCACAAAGACCCACGTATTGCATGATTCCATTTATATGAAATGTCTAGAGTAGACAATCCATAGAGACAGAGAGTAGATTAGTGGTGGCCAGGGGATGGGGGGAGGGGAGTGACTACTAATGGGTATGGGTTTTGGGGGTTTTCTTGAGGTGATGAATGTTCTGGAGTTAGACAGTGGCAACTGTACAACTTTGTGAATATACTAAAACTACTGAATCATAAACTTTCGAAGGTGAATTTTATGGCATTTGAATTATACCTTAATAATTTAGAACAGGGGAAAACATTTCCTAAAATTTCAGAGTGGAGTAACATTTAAACAAGTTTGACTTTTAGGTGTTGTTGATGTCTTCTTATGTTTTTCCTCTAACCAGAGGAAGGGAGATTGGGAGAGGCCAAAATTACACACTAAATAATGAAATGAGCTCTTTTTCTTCATATCTAGAATGTGGTATGAAAAGGATTTTCTGACCCTGCGATAAGCATAAAGATCCAGCTTTCTGGGGCGCCTGGCTGGCTCAGTCAGTGGAGTGCGTGACTCTTGATCTCAGGGTTGTGAGTTCGGGCCCCACAGTGGGTGTAGAGATTACTTAAAAATAAAATCTTTTTTTTTTTAAGATCCAGCTTTCTGGTTCTCTTGAAATGTTTTTATCTGGTAACAGGGGCTGGTCATCCTGTATGAAAATAACCCTCTCAGTCCACCAGCAGCAGCAGCAGCCCACTTTAGATGGACCATACACTCTTCAGGTTGTCATGGCCCCTTCCTCAACTAGCATCACTCACTCCCATTGCCTCTCTAATTCTCAATATATTTGAATTTGTGATTCCTGGTAAAAGAGTCAATTTCAAATGTTAAACATCAATAAGCAGTGTTTATATTTGTTTCAGTTAGGAATATGTTTAGCTGCAAATAACAAACATCTAAATAATACTAGCTTTAACAAATAGGGTTTTTTTTCGTTTCATATATCAAGAAGTCTGGAAGTGGGTAGTTGCTCAAGTTGGATCAAGAGCCCAATGATAATGAGATCCTAATGTCCAGAGGCTACTGGCTATCTACCAAATATCTATTTTCTCCTTTCTGTATTATTTGAACCCTGAGATTACTTGAAGGGGCAATGTGATGAACTAAAAATGAAATTTCCTGTTTCCCTTACAACTAGGAGTATTTGAGATAGTCCTGGTCAATGAGATGTAGGTAAAAGTCACTCAAAGGGACTTCTAGGAAGGCAATTTTAAGGGGTTAAGACAGTTGGCATATACCTTCTGTTCTCTTTGCTCTTCCCTTTCTCTATGGCTAAAATGAATATACGATGGCTAGAGCTCTGACAGCCATTTTGAGAACAGGAGGATTCAGATGTCAAAGCACAAAGGCAAAAGGAGTATGGGTCCCCGGGTATAACATGTAACTACTATAGCAGTCTTAGACTACCCACTGTGGACTAATAAAGCCATAATTTAAGCCACCCTTTTATGGGTTTTGTTTTTTTTTTTAAAGATTTTTTATTTATTTATCTGAGAGAGAGAATGGGAGACAGAGAGCATGAGAGGGAGGAGGGTCAGAGGGAGAAGCAGACTCCTTGCCGAGCAGGGAGCCCGACGCGGGACTCGATCCCGGGACTCCAGGATCATGACCTGAGCCGAAGGCAGTTGCTTAACCAACTGAGCCACCCAGGCGCCCCCTTTTTATGGGTTTTTATTACTAGCAGCTGAATGCAATTTCTGATTCATATACAGCCAATGTACCTATAGCTCCTTTGGCCTTTTCTTTAAAGTATTAAAATCGATGCTGCCTTGCTCATTACAAAAATATGGAGGGGGGAAAGTGTCTGTCAGAGGCACAGCTTTCCTGTTCGGTTAAAGGCAGGGTAAGCACTGGGGCATTATTCAGAAACTAAATGGGTATCTTAACCAGTTGTGGTTGAAATTAGGAATACACAAATTCTTCGAGTATGTACTACCACCCTTCTTATTAAGGAAGCTTTGCAAGTTGGAACAAATAAAGATGGTATCTATGCAAAATATCCCCCTGGAACTCAGAATATGCCACTGATGTTCTAGTTCAGGTTCTTTGAATTCCGTATTTCCAACTACCTGTGCTGTGGAATAACTCACTTTTCTTATCTACTTCCCTATATCCAAACTAAAGCAAAACTCTCGTTTGAACAGTTCATAGGTGCAAATGCACTAAAACCATGTGGACATGAGTATTCCATAAGATACAGGCTCATTCAATTCACAGTAACAAAGATATGGAAACAACTAAATGTCCATAGGTGGACGAATGGATAAAGAAAATGTGGCATATCCATACAATGGAATATTATTCAGCTTTAAAAAAGAAGGAAATTCTGCCATTTGTTACAACATAAATGAACTTGAAGGACATTATGCTAAGTGAAATAAGCCAGTCAGAGAAGGGCAAATGCTGTATGATTCTACTTAGATGAGGAACTTAGAGTAGTCAACCTCATAGAAGCAGAGAATAGAATAGTGGTTACCAGGGGCTGGGGGGAGGGGGAAATGGGTGCTACTCAACAGATTAAAGTTTCAATTATGCAAGATGAGTAAGTTTTAGAGATCTGCTTACAACACTGTGCCTATAGTTAACAATACTGTATTGTGCACTTCAGAATTTGTTAAGAGGTGGGGGCGCCTGGGTGGCTCAATCAGTGAAGCATCTGCCTTCAGCTCAGGTCATGATCCCAGGGTCCAGGGATCGAGCCCCGCATCAGGCTCCCTGCTCAGTGGGGAGCCTGCTTCTCCCTCTCCCTCTGACTGCCACTCCCCTCTCTTGTGCTCACTCTCTCTCAAATAGATAAATAAAATCTTTTTAAAAAAGAATTTGTTAAGAGGGTAGATCTCATGTTAAATGTTCTCCCTACAATAAAAGAAAAATTTTTTAAAGATTTTACTTATTTATTTGACAGAGAGAGCACAAGCAGGGGGAGGGGCAGAGAGAGAAGCAGGCTCCCCGCTGAGCAGGGAGACCGACGTGGGACTCGATCCCAGGACCCCAGGATCATGACCTGAGCTGAAGGCAGACGCTTAACCGACTGAGCCACCCAGGCGCCCCAGAAATTTTTTTGATACACACTCATCCAGATAACTAGAAAAAAATATATTTATGTGTATATATGTGTACATATAATTTCCACCTAATGAAAACACCAAACTTTCACGTTCTTGTAGCAAACAACACACTCCAAGAATACATCATTTTGTAGGCCCAGCTTGAGCCATGCTGTCCTAAACGGTTAATGACCTCTCTCTTACTCCCTTCTCTGGAGCGTGCTTGTCATTTTGTAATATATTTCTTTGTTTTCTCATCTCTTTCCTACTTGTCTGGGAGCCTCTTAAGGTCAGCAACTGCTCTTCTCTATTTCCTTACAGATAAATCTAATGACTTAACACTGGATAAAATGTTCTATAAATACTGGTTGCTTTGAATGAAGCTCTAGATAAAACTCATCACACTTTGAAGGAGGCCCATCAGTATGACAAATTTGAAATTATCTTCACTTGCAATTTGTACAAACACAGAAAAGGAAAATCCATTAAAAAGGACTCAAGTCTTTAAGAACTTGACTTTGATGGCCGGCAAAGAAGACCAAGGAAAGCATGCTGTTCCCCTTGACAGGTATTTCTTATTTATCCTTCCTATCAGAACTCATAGATTTTGTTTATCCTTCCTGTTCAATCAGCACCAAGAGGTGTAATGGTTGTGAAAGGTCCCTAATGTCTTTGGCACCCTCCTTCCAGCCTCCTATTTTAGGGCAGAACCGATGAGCTCATTTACAGAAAGGCTTGCCAGGCTCTGCATATGGTTTGTAATATAAATAGATCACATCTTAGGCATATCAGCAAGATAGAGGAGGCTTGCCCTCCCCAAAGTCTGCTGAAGTAGAAATTCTCACCTAAAAAAGTATGCAAGCCACCTCTACTTTCTACTTCTCAGGGAATTTAAGGATGTGTTGTGTGAAAATTTCAATCTTTGGCAAACTTAGATGAGTCTTGGACCATCCAAAAATAGAATATTCCAAAACTAAAGACTAAATGGTAATCCTGTTTAATTTCAGACTTTCACCTATCATTGGGCTTCATGACTACACATTTATTAAGATCAATTTAGGTTCACAATCTGGGGGTTATAACCTATTGCATTAGCCTAAACATACAGTGATTTGATTCCACATTATCACTTATAAATAAAACCTGATAATTTGATTTACTCATGATATGACTCTCTATTAAAATAAAAATGAATCTACAAGGTAAAGTTGACAACAAAACCAAATGATCCAGAGCTAGTCAATAGTCACAAACAGGGGGGCTTTGTGATTTATTTTAACATATAATTATTTGGGTTTTTTTTAAGATTTTATTTATTTATTTGAGAGAGCGTGAGTGAGAGAGAGCATGAGAGAGAGGGTCAGAGGGAGAAGCAGACTCCCCGCTGAGCAGGGAGCCCAATGTGGGACTCGATCCTGGGACTCCAGGATCATGACCCAAGCCGAAGGCAGTCGCCCACTGAGCCACCCAGGCGCCCTAATTATTTGTTTTTAATGCTTTTTTATTTGAAATAGTTTTAAGACTCACAAGAAGTTGCAAAAATAATAGAGTTCTCTGTACCTCCACCCAGCTTCCCCAAATGAGAACATCTTACATAACTATTGCGCACTGTCAAAACCAGAAATTGACATTGATAGAATATTACCAACTCGGCTAATAATCTCATTTGGATTTCACTATTTTGCTATACTTTTTGGGGGGTGGGTGTTCAGTATCTAGTTCTATGGAATTTCATTACATGTCTAAACATGGAATGTTTATTACATGTTTACATAAATGTAATAAATGTGTAACCACCACTGCAAGCAGGATATACATTGTTATTCTTTTAAAACATTTATGGAGGCCCAACTAGGTACTAGGCACTGTTAGGCAGTTTTACATAATAACCTCATGAGGTAAACTTACTATCCTCATTTTGGAGTGAGAAGACAAATATAAAAAGGGGAAAGCATACATCGTCCCTTCTTCCGTCCTTTACTATCAGGCATGTGACTAAGAGGAACTCTTGTCTAATGACATCAATTTCAACATGAGAGATTGATTTTCTTAATCTTTATATTGGGGCTTCATTAAGTCATAGCTCTTCAATTTTCAAATGTATAAAGAGAAAGTTCACACAAATTCAAGTTCACATCTCTTGACTTTTTTTTTTTTTTTTTACTACTGTTAGACATGAAGCAAGTGAAGAGATCACAAAACAAAGAGGATCCATCCTGCAGCTCAGGATGGCAAATGCCCCAGGTCTTAAGTCCCTTTTGCTTTCCCTCAAAACCATAGCAACTCTGTTTCTGTTCTTGCTTTTCTCCTGCACCCAGACAATAACATTTTTATCCTCTGAGGATTATTTCTAAAAATAAAATGGAAAAGAAGAAACATGGAACAGTCTCTATCTTTGGTTTGTAAATGTTACTTTTAACCTGCTATCTAGTTTAGTTCCCTACTAGAAAACACTCTGTCCAATGCACTGTCTTCAGGTGCCATGCAGTTAGAAAATGTATGACCTAATGCTTCATGTGCCCTTGTCCCCCTACCACTGGGGGTCCCATGAAGGAAATGCGGTGGAGTTCACTGGGGCTCAGCCCTGAGCTATGGGCCATTACTTCTTGTCTGACCTCCACCTCTGCCTTTCTTTTTACACCCAGTCCAGCCTAAACAGTTGGGACCTCACAGTTGAGTTTTTCTCCTACTTCACTGGCCACTCCTCTCAGTCCCTTTCCCCATTTCCTCGTCCTCTTTCTGACCTCCAAAGTTGCGGTCCCTGGGGACCATCCTCAGCCTTTTACCTAAGACAGCGATTCCCCCTCAACCAAGGGTGATTTTCACTCTAGGGGACATGTGGCAGTGTCTGGAGCCATTGGGGTTGTCACAACTGGGGATGGGGTGAGTAGAGGCCAGGGATGCTGCTAAACACCCTGTGATGTCCACTGTAGGATGCAACAGCCCCCCGACAAAGAATTATCCCTCCCCAGATGTTAATAGTGCCACGGTTATGAAATCTTGCCCTACAAGATCTTATTCAATGCTATGATACACCCAGATTCGGTCTACAAGCTGAGCACTTCTGAGTTGAATCTCTAGTCCGGCCTTCCCCTGCCGACTCCAGGTTCTTATATGCAACCGTCTTCATTTATGTCTATTAGGTGCCTCAAACTTAACTTGTCCACAACCAAACTCTTGCTGTACCCACAAACCTGCTTCTCCCCCAGCCTTTCCCATGTTAATGATGACATCTTCCAAGTAATCGTCTTAGATTTAAATTCCAATTTTATGGAAATCATTCCGTGCAGGCATACTATGAGTAGAATCAAAGAACAGCAGAGCTGTTAGGGATCTATCTAATTCAGTAGATGAGGTGAGCAAGACCCAGAAGTTCCTGAGATGTACCCAAGTCTATACATTAAATTTGATGGTACAGCCAGAATGAGGATTATTGTTCCCTACAGTTTCTGTGTCCTAAAGGTTGTGAGAACTTTTCCTGTAGATGACTTGACTCTCTTAGGTAAAATATGCAGCTCAGTTGCTTTCACTTGTTTTCGTAAGTCACTGTGAGATAGGTGGTTTCTTGGAGGGCACCGGTCAGCAAACTACAGCCTGGGGGCCAAACCTGGACTGCCACCTGTTTTTGTATGGCCCATGAGCAGAATGATTTTACCAGTTTTTAAATAGTTTGGGGGGAAAATTCCAAAGAACGATGATAACACACGATATATGAAAATTATCTAGGGACACCTGGGTGGCTCAGTCAGTTAAGTGTCTGCCTTCAGCTCAGGCCACGATCCCAGGGTCCTGGGATGGAGCCCCACATCGGTCTCCCTGCTCAGTGGGGAGCCTGCTTCTCCCTCTGCCTGCCTGCCTCTCTCTCTCTCTCTCTGACAAGTAAATAAATAAAATCTTAAAAAAAGAAAAATATGTTAAAAACAAATTTTAGTGTGTGTAAATAAAGTTTTATTGGAGCACAGCCACAGTCATTCATTCACTGGTGTATCGTGTATGGTTACCTGTGTGCTACAACAGCAGAAATGAGTAGTTGCAACACACATCATCTGGCAAGCAAAAGTGAAAATACTATCTGGCCCTTTACAGAAAGAGTTCACTGACCTCAGTGTACTGATAAGAGCTCAGAGTTTAGAGTTTAGAAAAAATAACAGCTTTCAACTTTGTCTCGGCTGACAGTATGATCTTTGAATATGATTCAACATCTGTGAGCCTCAAGTTAAATGAGGACAATAATACTTTCCTTGAAGGATTGTTAGGAGTATTAGAAGTAATGCCTGTAAAGGTTTGGAATATAGTTGGAACTCTACAAATACAATAATAATAATACTTATTAATATTATTATTATTAACACAAACTTTACCGCTCAAAATTTCCCCTTTGATATGCTTTGAGAATTCCTATGTCAAATGCCTCTTTCTGAAATCCAAGCAAACACACAACTTTAAACGACTGTCCCAGTCCCTTTCATCCATTAGTTGGGTGATGACAGAACAAGTTCTCATCACATCATGTTTTGACAGCGAACTGGAGGAAGGCTAATATCTTAATAATTCAAATGTCATTGTACCCAGTCATGAATTCCCGGAGTAATTGGTTTCCTGGAAAATTGTCTCCTGAGTGATAAAGGTGACCCACTATCTGAAATAGGAAATTATCATGACCTGCCCAATCCTCTTTCCAACTTTGTCATCCCAAGAATGTCACAATATAAGTTAAAAGAAAATGGGGGAACTGACACTGAGTAAACAGCATGTAGAAATAGCCTCTGAGCTACCACAACCCCATCTTCCACACTTCCTGCAGGCCCCTTGGAGTGGCCATAGAAGCAGAGAATGGCCTTGATTTGTGATTGGCATCCCCGCAGGCTTCTAGGGGTAAGAGAGGAGCATGCATGCCTGACACTCACCTTGCCCGTAGCCTCCACTGGGGCCTTGACCTCAGCCCTGGCCACCTCCAGTCCTTCAGAAGATTCTGCCATCCCTGGTGGCTTCTCGGCCTCAGGCTTGTCTCCTGGCTTACAGCTCATTCCTGGAGTGGAAAAGAGGTCAACTCTAGCTCTTTTTCTTTGTGTGACCCCATCCTTTTGCCCTCTTGTATCCTGCCATTTTCTCCTGCTCTCTAAGGTAGTTTCGGCTAGATAGAGTGTCACTTCCAGCCTCCTTAGACTTCCTCTTCCTGCTGAACTCCCCTTTCTATGGTACTTTCTGGGATGATCCACATCTCTCACGAGTGACAAGACGTCATCTTGCTAATTAACATATGGCCTAATTATGGCTGTGTTACACTTTAGAAGACAGAATTAAAGCCTGAAGTGACCTAAGTAATTAGGAGGGGCAGACAGAGACAAATAAAAGCAGCAGCAGTAAAGTGGGGGGAGCCACTGACTTGGCCACGTCCTGTGAGGCTGCAAGCAACTGGCCATGACTCAGGTGCATAGGCACCTTGGGATCAGCTCCAAGCAGGCTGCTGTTGTGAAAAGGGAGCATCCTATGTAGAACAAGATGGGATTTTCTTTCTTCCTCCTCTCTTTCTCCTCTCCTCCATCATCCCTGATGCAGAGGTGGTACTCAACAAGACAGAATATATGAACCAGAAAAAGCCATGCCCACAAGGTTGAATTTTCGAATAGTGCTGCAGAAGAGACAGGACAGAGGGGGCGGGAAGGACGTGACAGTGTAGCCGTTGTGCTGAGGTTGACACTGCTAGTCAGTTTGCCCTGGAATTAGGACAAACAAGGACATGATGTGTGCATTGGTTGGGTTCCCCCAGAACTCCACTTTGGGTCAAGAATGTGAGTACAAGTCATTTATTTGGGATAGCTGGGAAACACTGGCAGGGAGTGAAAAACATGAGACAGGGGAGGGAAAGAAATCAATAGAAGGTATGTTAGCAAGCAAGTTAGCACTGTAGAGCTCAACCCTGCTGGGGAACTCAGGGAAACAGGGTACAACGGCACTTGGCCCAACTTCCCTGTAAGGGCAAAGAGTGAATATTTCAGGCTCTGGGAGCCACACAGCGTCTGTCGCAATGGCTCAATTCTGTCACTGTAGAGAAAAAGCAGCCATGGATGATACATAAACGAATGCATATGGCTGTGTTCCAATAAAACATTATTTACAAAACCAGGCAGCCAGCCCAAGAGCTGTAGTTTGTCAACCCCTTGCTGGAGAATAGTGTTTCTTAAACTCCCATGATGAACCAATTCTTAAAAAGTGCCCAATCCACTGCAAAACAAGACTTTTGTAAAAGCAACAAAAATGAGTCACTAGAAAAATGAAATTTAAAAAAGACAAAAAATTCACTTTTTAATTTTTTTTTAAGATTTTATTTATTTGACAGAGATAGAGCGAGAGAGCACAAGCAGGGGGAGCGGCAGGCAGAGGGAGAGGGAGAAGCAGGCTCCCCGCTGAGCAGGGAGCCTGATGCGGGGCTCGATCCCAGGACCCTGGGATCCTGACCTGAGCCCAAGGCAGATGCTCAACTGACTGAGCCACCTAGGCATCCCCACGTTTTGGGGTTTTTTTAATTATTAGAATCAAAAGACACGCTGTCTCTGTCCAATTACTAGAAGAGCTTCTAAATGCTTACTGTGAAGTTCTGCACCTAACATCACAGACAGCTCGGGCCCCTGACTTCAGCCATGGCCGTCACCACTATCCACAGCCCCACTGCCTTTCTTATCAGGTGAGGAGGCTGGAACCGTTATCCACTGACACCCGCCCAGCATTATCAAGGGCTGCTCCCCAGGATATGGACTCCCAGTCTTTCTAGCCTACCCGGCATACAGGCCAAGCACATCTCTGCAGTCTGAGAAGGTGGAGGAGCACAGGGGCTCCTGAGAGGAAGCTGTAGGCATGTGTACAATGTATGGGAAGAGTGAGAACCAAGAGGTTGTAGACAGGGCACTGTCGGGTTGCTCCACTGTGATGAGAGTAGAAAGGCTGCGGGTTTTGGAGGCAAAGAAATTGAGATCAAAGTCCTGGTTCTGCCACGTAACCTCTGTCTCTCCATTTCCTTATTCTAAAAATGAGTATAGTATGGTAAGGGCTGGCTTGAGTTTTGGAGATTCTCTTTAAAAATTTTTTTTAGAGCAGTTTGAGGTTCACAGCAAAATTGAGAGGAAGGTACAAAGAATTCCCTTATATCCTCTGCCCCACATATGCATAGCCTCCCTCATTATTAACACCCCACCAGAGTGGGACATGTGTTACAAATGATGAACCTACACTGACACATCATCATCACCCAAAGTCCATAGTTTACCTTAGGATTCACTCCTGGTATTGTACATTCTATCGTTTTTCACAAATGTATAATGATTTGTATCCATTATAGTATCATGAAGAGTATTTCCACTATCTTAAAAATCCTCTGTGCTCTGCCTACTCGTTCCCTACCCACTCCGCCCCACTGCTTGGCAAACACTGATCTTTCTACTGTCTCTATAGTTTTGCCTTTTCCAGAATGTCATATAGTTGGTCATACAGTATGTACCCTGTTCAGATTGGTTTCTTTCACTTAGTAGTATGCATTGAAGGTTCCTCCATGGCTTTTTATGGCTTGATAGCTCTTTTCTTTTCAGTGCTGAATAATATTCTATTGTCTGGATGGACCACTGTTTATTCATTCACCCATTGAAAGACATCTTAGTTGCTTCCAAGTTTTAGCAACTATGAATAAAGCTGCTATAAACATGTGTGTGCAGGTTTTTGTGTGGACAGAAGTTGTCAACTCCACTGGGTAAATACCAAGGAATTCAATTGCTGAATCATATCATAAGAGTATATTTAATTTTATAAGAAACTGCCAAACTGTCTTCCAAAGTAGCTATACCATTTTACATTCCTACCAGCAATGAATGAGAGAGTTCCTGTTGCTCCACATCCTTGCCAGCATTTGGTGTTGTCACTGTTCCAGATTTTGGCTAAATAGGTCTGTAGTGGGAACTCGTTGTTCTCTGAATTTGTATTTCCCTGATGACATATGATACAGGGCACCTTTTATATGTTTAGTTCACCATCTGTATACATTCTTCAGTGGTGTGTCTGTTAAAGTCTTTGGCCCATTTTTTAATCGGGTTGTTTGCTTTCTTACTATTGAGTTTTAAGAGTTCTTTGTATATTTTGGATAGCAGTCCTTTATCAGATGTGCTTTTTGCAAATATTTTCTCATTCTGGGTTGAGTCTTAAATGGCATGACAAGCCCTAGCATAAGTGGAACATTTGGGCATATTAACAAGAGCTCAGTAATAACTCCTTCCCCAGAAAATTCCAAAATTACATAAAAAGTTAAAGCTAAGGGACACCTGGGTGGCTCAGTGGGTCAAGCGTCTGCCTCCAGATCAGGTCATGATCCCAGGGTCCTGGGATTGAGTCCCACATCGGGCTCCTTGTTCAGCAGGGAGCCTGTTTGTCCCTCTGCCCGCCACTCCCCCTGCTTGTGCTCTCTCTCTCTGACAATAAAATCTTTTAAAAAAAGATTTTATTTATTTGTTTGACAGAGAGAGACACAGCAAGAGAGGGAACACAAGCAGGGGGAGTGGGAGAGGGAGAAGCAGACTCTTCGCTGAGCAGGGAGCCTGATGTGGGGCTCGATCCCAGGACCTCGGGACCATGACCTGAGCTGAAGGCAGATGCTCAACCGAATGAGCCACACAGGCGCCCCACAAATAAATAATATCTTAAAAAAAAAAAAAAAAAAAAAAAGAGGTAAAAGGTACCCAATGGATCATCTCCAGGAATCTCTATTTTTCTCCCTTATCCTCCATTTTACATCATTCAATTCTACTCACTCACCCAGGTTAAGTGTGGTAAAGGTGGCAACGATGAATCATAAAGGAGATGGGGCTGCAGCAGGAGCCTGGGAGAATGAATGGGATTTTAATAAGACAGAAAGAGGGAGGAGGAAGTCAAAATAGTAAATGTTTATTAAGCACCTATTATATTCTAGGCTTCACAGGGTATACATGTAAGAATAATGAACTGTTCTTATTTTTAAAGAATTTATAGTTTGATGAGGGTAGATAAAAGAAGTCATAAGATGAATAATGATATTCATTGATTGCCTACTAAGTCACAGGGATCTTGCTAGATCCTTTTTATACATTAGCTATAATCCAGTTGACAACCATGCAGGAAGACACTGTTAACTTCATTCTAAAGAGGAAACTGATGCTCAAAGAGGATGAGTGACTCATTCCAGGCCATACAGCTAGTGAGAAACAAAACTGAGATTCAAACCCAGGGCTGTCTGATTCTAACACTCACACTCTTCATATACCAAGCTGCTGAGGAAAAGCTTGTAAGACAAATCACACATAATTTCACTGTGAAAACTGCAACCTGGACTGGGAAAAGATTACACAAAGACTTAAAATGGGAAACAATCGATAGGGTAGATATGAAAGAAATGGCCTAAATATAATTTAAGTTTGTGAAAAATGGAAATAGGAAAAGTGGGATCACAAGATTGAGGGCTTTGACTGCAAGTCTATGGGTTTTGAAGGAGTTTGCCAAGGCAATGGACACTAGAAACTCTCAATAGGATTTTTTTTTTAAGATTTATTTATTTATTTGTCAGAGAGAGTACAAGCAGGGGGAGCGGCAGGCAGAGGGAGAAGCAGGCTCCCCACCGAGCAGGGAGCCCGATGCGGGACTCGATCCAGGGACTCCAGGACCATGACCTGAGCCGAAGGCAGTCGCTTAACCGACTGAGCCACCCAGGAATCCCTCAATAAGATTTTTATAGGAGCTAGAAACAATAAATTAAGATTCATCTGAAAAAATCAACTGAAAATTAAATGAGGGGCGCCTGGGTGGCTCAGTCGGTGGTTGAGCATCTGACTCTTGATTCCGGCTCAGGTCGTGATCTCAGGGTTGCCAGATCGAGCCCTGCGGCGGGCTCCACTCTCAGCGCAGAGTCTGCTTGAGATTCTCTCCTTCTCCCTTTGCTCCCCCCATGCACTCGCAGCCTTTCTCTGAAATCAGTCAATCAATCAATCAATCTTTAAAAAATATTTCATGTGGACTTAAGAGATTTTTTCCTTAAAATTAAATAAAGAAAAACTGAAAGAAATTAAAAGTCCAAATGTAATTCTGATAGAATATCCTTAGAAAATGAAACATGAAAAAAGGAAATGCAGAAAGCAGTTCACACATCTGATGTTCAAACGAAGGTATGATTAAGTAATGACCGTACTTCAGCTCCACAGAATATATGGCCATTCAAATAATTATAAAAACTTTAGCAACACAGAAAAATATTTAGGCATGATATAACTATGAGAAATATGGTATATCACTTTTCTATTTCTGCTGTAACACATTACCACAAACTTAGCTGCTTAAAATAATGCACATTTATTATCTTACAATTTTGGAGCTCAGAAGTTCAACACAGGTCTTACTGAGCTAAAATCAAGCTGTCAGCTGGGCAGCATTCTTTTCTGGAGGCTGTACAAGAAAATCCATTTCCTTTTTACAACGTCTAGAGGGCGCCCACACTCCTTGGCCCTTGGCCCTACCCTCTGTCTTCAAAGTCCACCAAGGCCCATTGAGTCCTTCTCACATCACTCTGACTTACCTCCAGTCACATTTCCCTCAGAGTCTTCTGCTTCTCTCTTCCACTTTTAAGGACTCTTGTGATTACATTGGGCCCACCCAGATAATCCAGGGTAACCACCATATTGAAGGTCAGCAATAAGCCAACTTCATTCCTTCCGCAGTGTTAATTTCCAAATTCTTATACAACCTAACAAATTACCAAACTCAAGGAATTAGGACACGAACATCTCTGAGAGTCCATTCTTCTGCCTATCACATATGGTTTCCAAGAGATAGAAAAATTTATATAAAAATGTAACTATATAATAGGGCAGTGGGACAGTGGGTAAATATTTGCTATTCTATTTTCCTAACCTTTGCATTGTTATATTACTTCTATAAATCTTTTGCAGACAAAAGAGTGGTGGCTGATGGGGGCAAAATATGAGAAACTTCTGCTCAATTTCAGCCTATTCGATGCTCTGCTAGCACATTATGATCTATTGCACTGCCGCTGTCCTTGCTTTCTTTCTGAACATTTTTAGATTCCTCTCAGTCCAGGACCGATAGGTGCAGCCCTGACCCATCGAGCTGGTCAGCAATTCTTGCCAAATAACCTCCAACCATACCCAGCACACGCACTTGATCACCATTCATTTTTCTAGACCTTTAAATATATATCTGGAGCCTTCCTATAAAAGTGCTCAACAGGGGCGGTGCTTTGGCCTTCCACATATTTGCTAGAGGATGCTGAAGGAAAAGAGCTCGCCAATGTGGGAGTTGAGAGAAGTGAGCAGGAAACAAGGAAGCAGGAAGGTAAGCAGATGTTTAGGCATTCACCTTCTTTATATTTTTCAGAACTAATATTCCAGAGTAGGGCCAAGTAGTATTTCAATTCAGGGAGTATTCAAAGCCAGGCAAGTCACACGGAGGCAGGGGACAGCATAGAGCAGGTCACTGACTGGCAGGTACCAACCACAAAGTCAAGGCTCAGGGGGAGACAGCTCTAAAGGCTGCCATCACCTCCGACAAGACCGTAACAAGAAAAACAACTTCTCGGGGCTATCCAACCCTTGCTATTCAGTTTGTGGCCTGTGGGCCATGGTGCACTCATCACCTGGCACCATGTTAAAATGCGGATTCTGACAGAGAAGGTCTGCTGTGGGCCTGAGAATCTGTGAGAGTCCGCACTATTAACAAACGACCAGGTGATGCTGATGCTGCGGGCCCATGGACCACAATCTGAGCGGCAAGGGTCACCTGGGAACTTGCAAGAACTACAAATATCCATGTCCCATCTCTGACCTACAGAATCAGGAACACCCTGAGGCTTCTTGGTTTTTTGTTTTGGTGACCAGAAACTTTAATTCCCCAAAATGGGAATTCTTAATTATTTACCTACAGGGTTTATAAGTCCTTTTGTAAGGAAAAACAAACAAACAAACAAACAAAATTGATATGTCTCTACAATATAATTTGAGCACTAAATATACATTATGCTTGATACCCAAGTACAAAACATAAAAGGCCTTCCTCAGCTGTGGCTGATCTTCATAAATGGCACAGCCATTAGTCTGAAGAGTATGGCAGGTCTTTTATGTGTATATGTGGTTTCCATGAAGGGATCCTGGTAAAAGATACCTTGCTTAGAAAGAAATCCGAGCTTTAGCTACCCAGAGGATGCTTTTACTCTGAAAGGGCAGCTGCGGTCCTCCAAGCTTTCTGGCATGCTCGCTTAGAACAGCGGTGGGCTGCAGGTGCCGTCATCCAGCTGAGTGGCAGGAACATCACTGCACCAGCCTGCAGATGCAGAGAGGGAGGAGAAATACAGGGTGCCAGGCTTAGGAGGGAAACAGGTGAAATAGGGAAAATTACCCTACTGCACACAACCTTCTCTCCTGAGAGGAGTGTGATCAACGCAAAGATCATATCTGAAGCTACAGGAATTTCTTGCTTGTTTATGTTCCTTTAATATTTGCTTACATCTCAATATTTACCACAAACATGGTCACAAAATTGGTATGTAGGTATCTGTCTCATCCCTTGGACTCTGAGAACCCACATCCTCCGAATCTTGTACGTGGGCACTCTCCATATGTATGCCAACCCATAAGACAGGTGTTAATAACATTAATTTACACAGGCAAACATGTTTTGGGTTAACTTTTCAAAAGATCTTAACAACTGGGTATAGAAGTGCCCTCTCACTGAAATGATATTAATTTTTTTGTCTTTGCATATACTATTTTCTCTGCTGAAACAAACGGGGAAAAAACAGAAGTATTAAAAATTTACTAAGAGAAAAATATGCCTCTCTGGATTAGTTTAGCCAAGACAGAAAACCCTTCGTAACATTGCATGTTAATCTGTATTAATGTAAATCATAAATTATAAGTTGCATTTGAGCTAATTTGCATTATTCTGACCAAGTCAGAAAGCTAGGATTCAGTTATCTGAAGCAAAATCATGGTTTTGGTGTTTGGGAGTTTGAGAAGTCTATTTTTACATCCAACAGAGCTAACTGTTGAATATTAAATCTGTCCTAAACAATACCTCTGTAGAGAATTATTGATTTAAAATACAATAAAATCTGGGCACCTGGGTGGCTCAGTTGGTTAAGTGTCGGCTTTCGGCTCAGGTCATGATCCCGGGGTCCTAGGATGGAGCCCCTCGTTGGGCTCCCTGCTCAGTGAGGGGCCTACTTCTCCCTCTCCCTTTGTTGCTCCCCCTGCTTGTGCTTTCTCTCACTCTCTCTCCTGCTGTCAAATAAATAAATAAAATCTTTAAAAAAATTAAGTACAGTAAAATGTGTTGAAAATTCTATGGGGCGCCTGGCTGGCTCAGTCGGTGGAGCGTGCGCCTCTTGATCTCAGGGTTGTGGGTTCAGCCCCATGTTGTGTGTAGAGATTACTTAAAAAAATAAAATCTTTTAAAAAATCTATTAAAATGGGGCGCCTGGGTGGCTCAGTTGGTTAAGCGACTGCCTTCGGCTCAGGTCATGATCCTGGAGTCCCAGGATCGAGTCCCGCATCGGGCTCCCTGCTTGGCAGGGAGTCTGCTTCTCCCTCTGACCCTCCCCCCTCTCATGTGCTCTCTCTCATTCTCTCTCTCAAATAAATAAATAAAATCTTTAAAGAAAAAAAAAATCTATTAAAACGCTTAACAACTTTAAACTACAAAACTTGTCCCTAAGGTACATCTAATATACATAAATCAGATAATCAACATTTCTTAGTAACAGAGTTAATAACATCATCAAGTGTTTGAATTTGAGGCACGGGAGTTAAAAACAAGGGGAAAGACTCCATCATCTTATGGGGCAATGACTGTGTAAGACTTTTAATCTGACTAAAAGTGATCAGATTATTTATATTTTGATAGATAGCCACAGGTGTCAACAGCTCAGTTAAGCTGGGAAACACCAACGTGGCCCTGAGAAAATGCATCAGGGGCCTGCGCTCGTACCCGCCTTGTTCTTCCCTACTCCTTCTCCCCCAGCTCAGGAAATGGTAACTCTTCTGTGGTTTAGGACAAAAACCATGCAGTGATAGCTGACACTTCCCTTTCTCTCACATCCAAACCTTGAGAAAATTTGGTGAGGTCTGTCTTCAGAATATATCCAGAATGTTCTCCCCAGCTTCCTTGCTATCACTCGTGATTTCTAGCTTGG
The DNA here is from genome assembly GCF_002201575.2 of Neomonachus schauinslandi. Classification (NCBI taxonomy): domain Eukaryota; kingdom Metazoa; phylum Chordata; class Mammalia; order Carnivora; family Phocidae; genus Neomonachus; species Neomonachus schauinslandi. Next base: position 118,109,021 of record NC_058419.1, read on the forward strand.
ATTATTACAATATTTAATCCTAAAGTGTTCGTTTGTTCAAGTGTTCCTCCATCCACCCATCCACCCATCCAACAACTACTCATCAACAACCACTTAAACCAGACATTCGGTACTTAAGTACACAGAGATTGCCCTGTTGGCTTCTACAAAAGGAATATCTCTTAGCCATCCTGAATCTTCCTACACTGTCTTGTTCTAGGACACAACTGCCACAGCACTAAACAGTCAATACCGAGAAAATGAATGACTAGGTAAGGAGTCATTTTTCAACTTGGGATTTCAGTACTTCACTTCTAAAGCAGACTAAACTGGAGCATGTAACAGATACGTCATTAACAATATTCTACTCGATCACTCTCACTAAATGATTTTTGGCACAGAACTCAGAAGGAATAGAAAGAATTGAATGACATTACTATATTAACATTCTTTTTATTCCTCTCAATTTAAATGAACAAGATGTTTTGGCTTTACATCTCTAAAAACAAGAGAGAGAAAGAACTCTGTCACGTTCTAGCAATGAATAATATCCATCCATGGAAACCTAAGCTAAATGATAAAAAGCCCAATCTCATTAAGAAATACATTTAATAGGGGCGCCTGGGTGGCTCAGTCGTTAAGCGTCTGCCTTCGGCTCAGGTCATGATCCCAGGGTCCTGGGATCGAGTCCCGAGTCGGGCTCCCTGCTCAGCTGGAAGCCTGCTTCTCTCTCTCCCACTCCCCCTGCTTGTGTTCCCTCTCTCGCTGTGTCTCTGTCAAATAAATAAATAAAATCTTTAAAAAAAAAATAAATTTTTAAAATGCATTTAATAAAATATTACTTTGATAATTATTCAAAATTGTGATATTTATGATCAGCTATGTACTAATAATAGTTGTACAGGTTTCCCTCACTATCTGAAAGTAGAGCATTCCTATGAAAACTTTTGTAAGCCAAAATGGCGTAAAGTGAAGAAGCAATTACCATTAATTTACGTTGAAAATTTTTTGAGTGTTCCCAGACCCAAAAAACCCACCTCTCTTAGGCTTTTCTGATACCTTAGAACATATCTCGCCAATAGATGCACAAAATAGATGAAGATACACCACAGATGCTGACAGACAACAGTTCAAAAGCTATGGGCTGCTAGATGCTGATGCTGGGTGTAATTCCCGTGGAAGGAGCTTGGTGGCGCCACTCTCGCTCAGGGTGCACCGGGCTTGCTGCAAAAAGCTGAACGCTATTTTTGCTTTTCACCTTTTTTGTAAAAGCGAAAATTCTCTACGGGTTTTCTCAGTTAGCAAAACTAGTACTAATGTAAGTCTTTCGAAAAGCAAAGTGACATAATGTAAACTTTCAAAAAGCAGACGATACCTGTAATGATTTTTAAAAAAATGTTTCTCTGGATTGACTTAACATTTAGAACCTTATGATCACAAGATACTCAATAAATTTACATATACACACATTTTTGCTGCAGGAAAGAATGATAACCAATAAGACTTTCATTCTTGGGGCGCCTGGGTGGCTCAACCGGTTGAGCATCTGCCTTTCCGCTCAGGTAATGATCCCAGGGTCCTGGGATGGAGCCCCACGTTATTGGGCTCCCTGCTCAGAGCAGAGCCTGCTTCTCCCTCTCCCTCTGCCCTTCTCCCTGCTTGTGCTCTCTCTGTCAAATAAATAAATAAAATTAAAAAAAAAAAAAAGACTTTCATTCCTAAAGCCACACTAAGTGAGAGTAGAATTCTGTAGGTCAGGGTTTCTCAACAGTACAGCACTACTGACATTTTGGGCTGGTTAATTCCTTGTTGTTGGGAGTTGCCTTGTGCACTGTAGGATGTTTTGCAATATCCCTGGCCTATTCCGTCTAGATGCCAGTGCCCCCCACTCCCTAGTTAGGACACCAAAAATGTCTCCAGAAATTGCCAAATGCCCTCTGGGAACCCCTTGTCCCTAAACCAGAACCACAAAGAATAGCAATACAATGTAAAGTTTTGACTATCGAAGAGCTAGTTCCCTTTTTAAAAATGGATGATGGGTGTCAAAATAATTTAATTCTATTGCATACATTTACACAAGAGTGTAAAATGACATCTTATAATGCACTGGAATTATTCGCCATTATTTAAACTTATGGGAAGAATTTTAAATGTTAGCTTAAAATCCATTAGCCAAAAGCATTCTGTATTTTATAAGATAGGTGGGTAATGTACATTAACATTCACTTACTGAGCTTTTCTGAAACCCTAATACAGTCCTTTAAAACACTCTTGAGTTTATCTCCTATAGCTCTAAGCCTTTTTCTTCCCTTGAGGAATGTATTAAGTTCTTGAACACTATCTTTCTTCATAAAAATGTAGAAAACTGAACTGAAAAAAAAATAAGGGCTTTTAAACAAATGTAAAATATTTAGGTACAAAGCCAATATTTTTCAAGATTGAATTTGTATAGACTAGTAACCTTTTCTACTTCCACTCTCCAAATGATGCCTATACAATTCCAAGGATTTGCAGACTGACAACAGTTTAAGAATTCTAAAGATCTTTTCCATACACTTCTTCCTTAATCCTGTTACTACCCACCTAAATAGTGTCTCACTAAGCCCTAATTCTCTCAGCTCAGTTTACTGACAAGAATGCCAATGGAATCATTCATTCTAACCAAAAAATGAAAATGTATGTAGTGCTTTTATTATTTCAAAGCACTATGTGTTTAATTCCACATAAGTTATCTAGTATTAATTGAACTTATCTACAGGACAGGTAGAAAAGATGTTAGGGGTAATAAATTCCCAATTTAGTAATAACTTGCCTAGTTTGCAATTCAGCAGCATTTAGCAGAGCTGACATTTCCAGACCAGTTACACCGAACTCTTTTCCTAGGAAATCCTCATTTGAGATTCTAATCACAACTTCACAACATCTGGAGTTTTGAGGCGCTTGAAGGCAAGTTAAATCAAATTATTGCCAAAGGTGGCAGAACGTCCTCAGTTGTAGCAGCCACGATTCTTAAGTAGTCACTCTGTACAAGGCTTTGAAGACTAAATCTTCCAATCTGTATTCAATGTAATATCATTTAAAAATCACTTTAACAGTAAATCTATTATCCAAATGTCCTAAGGTTTTTTTCAAAGTTTGAATTGTTACATCACAAAGGACAAAACAGTAACCTCAACAGGGCTTCTCAAAAGGATGATTCGGTCTTTTACAACCAAATAACTGTTGAGAATCATACAGATAAACTGATTTTGATAATCCAGTATAGATCTTTCTTATTCAGCCCCAGCAGAGCTGATCTATACCGGGTAGTTACTAGGCTCTTCTAAAAACCATTGTTCAATCCCTAAAATTAACTCAGTTAAGACCCAGATAATGAATACCGTTAGCAGGAACCACTTGTTCCTCAAAATAACAACTACTCCTCATTTTAACTATTGTAGCGCTAAAACTAACAAAATGCCTTGTAATTATATATTCGCAGCTATTGCTAAAGAGTCCAGGTCCCCTAAAACTTATACCAACACAGGGCGCTGTAGTTCAAAATTTCCGGTTTGTTTTTTGCTTTTTGTTTTTCTCAGGGTGGAGTAAATCTTAGACAACGTGCCCACGTGTAGCGCCAGGCGGCCACCGGTCCCCAGGGCTACCGCCACAGAACCGCTTCCTGGCCCGCGGGGTCGGCTGGAGCCCGGAATGGGGAGGAGCGGGGGCAGCTGCTGCTCCTCAGGGACCCGCAAGGACCGCGCCGGGACCGCGCCGGGACATTCACTTCGCCGAGTACAAGGAGACCGCTGCAGCGGGGCCGGAAAAACCGGCGATGAGCCAAGCAAACCTGCACTTCTTTTTTCTCCTGCCCAGGGAGGGAAACTTAAGATGTCTCCACAGATACGTCAGACGCCACACAGCACGCCTTTCCCACGCTCTGCACAGGCTCGCCCTAGACCTAGAGACTCCGCCCCGCTCCGCCCCGTGCGCAGGACGGGATGACGTATCCGGCGCAAGACGGACGTTCCCCGCCCATGCTGCGCGCGCCGGCAGGAGGGGTGGAGCTGCAAAAGGCTTCCGCCATTCACTTTCCTTTTTTCCCCTTCAAAGGACCCTTTCCACAACGGCGAGAGACAGGCCCTAGTAAAACTTGACAATGGTAAAAGATGAACTATTACTAAATGTCACTTCGCCACCAGAGCTCGCGAGTATCTCCCTCCTGCGGAAGCTCGCGCTCCGCTCCCACATAGCCGCCCCCGAGACCGCCCCGCCAGCCCGCGCAGGCGCTTTCCGGGCAGCGCCCAGCGCGCGCTTCGCCCCACCTCGTCAGCTCCGCCAGCCACGCCCCCTGGCCGCCCTCCCTCTTCCTGGGAAACCGGCGCGTGGGAAGTGGGGCGAGCGGCTTCAGGGAACGCCGGCACCTTCTCTTTCCCGGCTTCCTACACTGTTGCTACTTTTCGGAGTGAGGTCTGCTACCTTCTCTTCTTCCGTGCGTCCCTCCTTTCCTCCGTAAGGCGCCTGCTCGCTCAGCAGGCGGTCCCCGCCACTCTCGTGCCCGGCTAATCTACTCTTTTTATAAACCCTCTGGGTGATTCTGATGCATGCTCGAGTGAGAACTACTGGTCTAAGGAATTTAAGGCTTCTCTACAAATCCAACCCCTTTCTCCCCCACACGCCATCTAGCAGGGGATCTTAGGACGGACGCCACTGGCCACATGACCAAAGGGTGAACACGGAGCAGGAGAGGACAATTGAACCTCCCCTTCTCTCGCTCAGCGTCAGTTGCTGTTGGAGCAAGAGTTTCAAGCAGCAGTTCCCCTCTACAGCACCCCAACATACTACTCTGTCACTAAAATATTAGAGCAGTTTCAAGGTAGCTCTGAAAAGCCTCTCTCCTTCCTCTCATTTTCATATGAATCTGGAGTGAAGTGTGCCATTGCCCACTTTATGCAGAGCACAGGTTGTGTGTGTGACATTACGTCACATGGGTGATGTGATCATTTTTGGGTGTTCGAAGTGAAGGGATTGGGAGCCATTGATCCATAAACAGTGATCCTCCAGCAGGACTTAAGCTCTAGGGCAGCTGCTCACACTTCAATGTGCATGAATCCCCAGGAGACCTCGTAAAAGTGCAGATTATGCTTCAATAAGTCTGGGGTGGGGCAGGAAAGTCTGCCCTGTAACTAAACTCCCAGAGGATACTGATTCAGTTGGTCCATGGATCACATTTGAGAAGCAAGGTATTACAGTACACCCAGTTCCCAGTTTTCCTGGCTTCCAGAAAGATACCTGGGTGGGTATATAGGGTGGCCAACAGTTCCAGTTTGTCTGGGATTGAGGGGGTTGCCAGGATGCAGCACTTTCCTTGCCCAAACCAGGAAGAGTTGGTCATCCGACCCAGGTGCCTGGGTCAGGACTGACATTAGAACAACGCAATTGTTGGCAAATATACTATACTCCCAACTAATCTCTAACTGATCACAGCTCTTTTCGCCAACAGAGCCTAGACTTGGGCTCCTTATGATCATTCTTAACACTGAGTTCCAGCAACCACTACCAATCAATTGACATTGGCAAACAAAACCTATTTCCAACTATTAAAAAGAAAACCACAGGCCCAAAATGGAGCCACTTAGGCCCAGACACCAAATCAGGGCTTAATATCTAACCTCATTGCAGTTTCAACCTCCCCCAGAAATGTAGTCAGGAACTGGTCAGTCAGGAATTTTCCCATCAGCACCAACGAGGCAATCTGTCACTTGGCCTGCTTCATCCCCCAAAGGAAGAGGAGATCATCTGCATGGAAAGATCTCCTGGTCTTCCTCCTAAGGAGAAGTGACCTTGCCTGGAACAATCCTTCCCATAGAAACCTTCCATTTTGTACACCTCCTCAGAGCTCCCCTCTACTTGCTAGATGGGATGCTGCCCAATTCACAAATCGCTTAATAAAGCCAACCAGATCTTCAAATTGACTCCACTGAATTTTTGTTCTTTAACACAACTGAAGTTGGAACTAGATGTAAAAGAACAGGCTGCATTGCTTATTACTCTCTCCACAGAAATGATAAACACCCTGATGATGGTGATAACTCAGCAAAAATTGGTGTGTATGAAGGGGGGATCATTTTTTACATTTGTGTAGCAGTAATTGTCGGTGGGAATAACCCATTCAGATCACAACGATTAGTTATAAATGCAGCTTAGAATAGTGGAAAATTCATATTTAGGAAAACATAGGTTAGGGTCTGGACAAGTGACATAATTGCCATGAACCTGTCCCATCTGAAGGCCTGATGGGGAAGGACCCACTTCCAAGCTCACTCAAGTGGTTGTTGACAAGATTCACTTCCTTGTTGGCAAAATTCACTTTTTCAAGGGCTGTTGGACTGAGAGCCTCAGGTCGTCACTGGCAGCTCCTTGCCATGTTGGCCTCATTCAGTTTGCTTCATTAAGAGACAGCCCATGAGGTGAGGCAGAGAGTGTGTAAATACTTTGTAAACAATACCAGAAGTGACAGCCAGTCACTTTTGCTGTATTCTATTGGTTAGAAGCATATCACTAGGTCCAGCCCACACTCAAAGGGCAGAGCTTACACAAAGGCATGACTACCAGGAGCTGGAGATCACTGAAGACCTCTTAGAGACCACCTACTGCAGGTATCTCTTAACGGAAATTACCATTTCCCTTCCTGCTTCTAGAAATGAAAGCACAACTTTTCCTCTGTCACACCATTCAAAGAATAAAAAGAAAAGATGAGGGGCGCCTGGGTGGCTCAGTCGTTAAGCATCTGCCTTCGGCTCAGGTCATGATCCCAGGGTCCTGGGATCGAGCCCCGCATCAGGCTCTCTGCTCCACGGGAAGCCTGCTTCTCCGTCTCCCACTCTCCCTGCTTGTGTTCCTGCTCTCGCTGTGTCTCTCTCTGTCAAATAAATAAATAAAATCTTAAAAAAAAAATGATGTGTACTTTATTTGTCATAGTGCAGTATCAAGACAATAAAGTCGTTGGGGAAAAAAAAGGGAGGTTGTTAGGGGGACAACCGTGGAAAAATCATAGTATGTAGTTTCGGAAAAATTTTGTAAGTTGGCCTTTTGTCCATGTTCATGCACAATCCATGAAACCAAGTGTTGGAAGATCTCCTCCTCTTAGTTGTTCCCTAGTCCTCCTGACTTCCCAACTTTGCTAAAACAACTCCTCTGAATGTGTTCCAAGATTAACCCTCTCCAGTTCCAACCATTCTATTTATTGAATAACTTTATTTTATTATTTTTTTAAGATTTTATTTATTTATCTGACAGAGACACAGCGAGAGAGGGAACACAAGCAGGGGGAGTGGGAGAGGGAGAAGCAGGCTTCCCGATGCGGGGCTCGATCCCAGGACCCCGGGATCATGACCTGAGCCAAAGGCAGACGCTTAACAACTGAGCCACCCAGGCGCCCCTTATTGAATAACTTTAAATAACTCATGAATAATGCCACATATATGTCAAGAGCCAGCTATGTAGCTTGAGAATTCCTTCCCCCCATGAGTGTAAAATATTTTCATATTATGAATTGTGTCAACCACAATCATTGGCATTGAAAATAGAAGCAGAGCTGGAAAGGATCTTAGCAATTATCTCTTTTCTAGTTCTCAAACTTGACTGCATATTTGGAATCACCAGGGGGGACTTTTTAAAATCCTGATATCCTGGGGCGCCTGGGTGGCTCAGTCAGTTAAGCATCCAACTCTTGATTTCTGCTCAGGTCATGATCTCAGGATCATGAGATCAAGCCCCACATTGGGCTCCCTGCTGGGTGAGGAGCCTACTTAAGATTCTCTCTTTCCCTCTCCCTCTGCCCCTCCCCCCTTCTTGTTCTCTCACTCTCTCTCAAAAAGAAAAGAAAAATCCTGATGTCCAGAGCATACCCCAAAATGGCTGCATTAAAATCTCTGGGGGTAGGACTCAAAAAATTAGTGTTTTTAAATCTCTGCAGTACTATAACCAAGATTTAGAACCATTGCTCTATTTTAGAAAATAGATGTTCTCGAGGTAGAGTGACTTCCTTAAGATGACATAGCTAAATAGTAGCAGAACCACCAGCACTGTGCTTTCTTTAGAGCTGGTACTAAAGGACTGAATTCTATGCTGGGTATGATCCAAAGCAGTGGTCCCAATCTTGGCTGCCTAATAGAGGCACATGGAAGCCTGTTAAAATATAAATTCCTGCCCCCAACCCCAACAGAGATTCTGATTTAAATTTTTATGAAGCTTGCCAGGGGATTCTAATGTGTAGCTAGGGTTGAGAACTACTACTGTAAAATTTTAGCATATAGCATATGCTATCTTTCTTAACCACAGAACACAAAGTAGGACGATGTGTCTCCTTCATGTCTAAGGGGCTTTATGAGAATGAAGTCATACCAGTAACTTCTTAATGTCCAGAAGGAAAATGTAGAATAGACACAATATATTAAAACTACCCTAAAATTACAGGAATTCCTCTCTGAAGAATGAGATTACCAACAACATGCTTCATTGTTTAAAGCTTTAATACCAGAAGAAAATACAACATTGATCATGTGAAAATTAATCGAAGGCATAGCATAAGGGAATTTGTGAAACAAATATTATTTTATTTTTTTATTTTTTTAATTTATGTATTTGAGAGAGAGAGAATGAGAGACAGCATGAGAGGGAGGAGGGTCAGAGGGAGAAGCAGACTCCCTGCCGAGCAGGGAGCCCGATGCGGGACTCGATCCTGGGACTCCAGGATCATGACCTGAGCCAAAGGCAGTCGCCCAACCAACTGAGCCACCCAGGTGCCCAACAAATATTATTTTAAATATAAAGTAATGGTAAAAGAAAGTAATGGTAAAAGACAGATATGTTCCTAGGAACCTTGAGTGATTCAGTGTGATGAGGACTTATTAAAGAGTGAGGATGTGGAGACGCCCAGACTGGGGTTCAACCAAGGAAAGGGTATTAGGTATCTATTGCCACATAACAAATTACCCTAAAAATTAGCAGTTTAAGACAACAAACATTTATTACCCTCCAGTTTCTGTGGGTAAGGAACTTGGTAGCAACTTAGGGGACTGGTTCTTATTCAGGGTCTCTCATGAGATTGAGGTCATGATGTTAGCCGGGCTACAGGCATCTGAAGGTTTGACTGAGGCTGAAGGATCTGTTTCCCAAAAGGCTTATACAGTGGACAAGTTGATGCTGGCGACTGGTCAGATGCCTTAGTTCCTTGCTAGATGAACTTCTTCAAAGGGCTTCTTGTATGCCCTTACAACATGACAGCTGCCTTTCTCCAGAGTGAGTGATCCAAGAGTGGGCAAGGAGGGAGCCTCATGCCATTTATTTATTTGTTTGTTTATTATTTTAATTCCAGAGTAGTTAACATACAGTGTTGTATTAGTTTCAAGTGTACAATATAGCAATTCAACAATTCCATATATTTCTCAGTGCTCATCATAAGTGTACTCTTTTTTTTTTTTTTTTAAGTAAGCTCTACGGCCACTGTGGGTCTTAAACTCACAACCCCAAGATCAAGAGTCACATGCTCAGGGCACCTGGCTGTCTCAGTCGGTAGAGCATATGACTCTTGATCTCAGGATCATGAGTTCATGCCCCACGTTGGAGGGTAGAGTTTACTTAAAAAAAAAAAAAAATACATGCTCTACCAACTGAGCCAGCTAGGTGTCCTGGTAAGTGTATTCTTAATCCCTTCACCTATTTCACCCATCACCCCAACCACCTCCCCTCTGATAGTCATCAGTTTGTTCTCTATAGGTAAGAGTCTCTTTTTTAGTTTCTCTTTTTTTCCTTTGTTCATTTGTTTTGTTTCTTAAATCTCACATATGAGTGAAATCATAAGGTATTTGTCCTTCTCTGACTGGTTTATTTCACTTAGCATAATACCCTCTAGATCCATCCATGTCATTGCAAATGACAAGATTTCATTCTCCTTTATGGCTGAATAATATTCCATTGTATATATATATACCACCTCTTCTTCATCCATTCATCTATCAATGGATACTTGGGCTGCTTCCATAATTTGGCTATTGTAAATAATGTTGCTATAAACATAGGGCTGCATATATTCCTTCAAATTAGCTTTTGTATTCTTTGGGTAAATACCCAGTAGTGTGATTACTGGATCATAGGGTGGTTTTATTTTTAACTTTTTGAGAAACCTCCATACTGTCTTCCACAGTGGCTGCACCAGTTTGCATTCCCACCAGTAATGCACGAAGGTTCCTTCTCCACATCCTCGCCAATACTTGTTGTTTCTTGACCTTTTAATTTTAGCCATTCTGACAGGTGTGAGGTAATATCTCATTGTGGTTTTGATTTGCATTTCCCTGATGATGAGTGATATTGAGCATCTTTTAGCTACATGCCTTTAATGATGTAGTCTCAGAAGTCATGTATTATTACTTCCACCTGTATTTATTAGAAGGAAGACAGTCAAGGCCACACTCAAGGGGAGAAGAATTAGACTCCACTTATTGAAGAATGTGTCAAAGAGTTCGTGGACATATTTTAAATCATCACATAAGGCAAGGGAGAAAAGACAAAGACCTGAGAGTAGGCTTGTTGGTAGACCTAAGGCAAACTTCATTTCCTGTAAGAAGGTGATGATAAGCAACACAAACCCTTCATCCTTTGACAACTGCCAAGAGGTCCAGGAATAGGCCTTTGGAACCGGCTAGAACAGCCTCTGGCAGGAAACAACAACTTCTAGAATCCTACTTCCTCAGTTGCTACAGTTGTTTGTCCTTGCAACTGACTCTGTTGTGTGAGGGGCCTTTTTTGTGAGGCTTCTTGTTCACATACATATGTTAAGAACCAAATCATAATCCTCCTGTCACTCCTGAAAGTAGTAAGGTTAATTACTAAATGTCAATAAATGTTTTTTGCTTTTTCTGATATCAGCTTTTCCACGCACAAAAATAATATGTGAACATAGCTTTGATATTAAAAACAATCAGTTTATGAAAGTTTCCGACTAAAAGACTAGTTCTCAGCTTTTTTTACATTCAACTTACTAATCATATTACTGTATTTATTAATTTACCAAATTTTAATAATCACTCTTGGGGGATCTTTAATGTTTCTTTCTTCCCATTGCCAATATACTTGATTAGACTCTCTTTAGTATGTGAAACAGCACTTAAAATTTTAATGTATTCTACTTTTTCTTACATGTTTCAATTGCATAACAAACCTTCCCAAGTACTTAAGTAATATTTACAAATCTAATAGATTAAATTTGTAAATATGTTGATAAACTTAAGTTTTCCTGAATTTTCTAATATTACTTATAAATTTCATAAGATTTCAAGCTACAATCATAAATTTAATAACTAAAAAACACACTTTGAATATGTATCACAGAACTGATAGGTTATTTTATAGGCCAAATTCTCTTAAATGTAATAAACACTCAAAATACTGAATACATATAGGTTATTCTTTTTTTTTAAAGATTTTTATTTATTTATTTGAGAAAGAGAGAGAGAGAACACAGAGGGAGAGTGAGAAGGAAAAGCCAACTCCCCGCTGAGCAGAGAGCCCTAAGGCTCAATCCCAGGACCTTGGGATCATGCCCTGAGCTGAGGCAGATCCTTAATCGACTGAGCCACCCAGGGGCCCCTGTATAGACCATTCCTAAACACAAAAATGTTAATGCTACAGTTTTGATTCTCTTAAGTTTTTTTCTAAACTCTAACTTTTCCTTGGATTAAAAGATGTTTACCCACTAAGGAACTGTGACTGTTTCCTTAAGCACTCAGCACCTTGATGTTTTCATTCAAGTACTTATGACATCCCCCAAGAATGTTGGGTTACCTCCCCAGGTGATGTTTGGGCTTGTCTTCTAGTTCCCAGTGAAAAGGCCCATGCCTCAGCCCGCGATGCTTGTACACAACCCTCAAGGGACACAATGAGCTCTCTTTATAGCTGATACATTAATGCTCTCTGTACTGGGTGGTCTCACAGTTCAGCTCCTTGTAATCTGATTCTTGAGTCTGCCAGTGAAAACCCAGAACCCCTTCCCCAAATCTAAATGATTAGGTTTTTAATATATTTGGCTCCTGAAGACGCTGGATACTCTCTCCTCCAGCTCTAAACACCTGAGTGAACCCTGTATTCTTTTCATATCCTTACTAACACTAAAAAACAACATTCAACTGACTAACTTTGAAGATCTAATTGGCTTTGTTAAGTGATTCATGAATCAGGCAGCATCCCATCTAGCAAGTAGAAGGGAGCTCTGAGGAGTTGAACAAAATGGAAGGTTTTTATAGGACGGAAGATGAGGCAAGGAAGTTATTAACAAAAAAAAAAAAAAAGGATTGTTTCAGGCAAGGTCACCTTCCCTTAGGGGAAGAACAAGGGGTCTTATCATCTTACCATGCAGATGACCTCCTCTTCCTTTGGGAGATGAAAAGGGCCATGTGACAGATGACCTCCTTGGTGCTGCAATGAGGTTAGATACTAAGCCCTGATTCGGTGTCTGGGCTTAAGGGACTCCGTTTGGGGGCTGTGGTTTTCTTTTTAACACTATCTAGTAAAATCATAGTACTATAGGTTACTAAAATAACATGCTACTGCAGAAGGGATTGTGGGGGCAAAAATGGAAGCAGGAGGGAGAGTTAGGAAAGTTTTTCAGTGGCCCAGGCAAGACAGGACAGTGGCTGGGACCAGAGTGATACTGGTGGAAATGGACGTGTGTGGACAGATCAGGATTATGTTCTAGAGGTAACACTGGCAGGACTTAGTGATGAATTGTAACTGTTGGGAAGAAAGAAAGGAATCAGGGAGAACATCTAGATATTTGCCTGAGCAACCAGGTGGTTGGTGCTACACCAAGCTAAAGAAGACTTGAGTGGGAAGTTTCAAGAGAAACTTCAGTGATTTTCTTTTAGACATGTTAAGGTTGAAATGCTATTGATGTGGGAAACAAAGGCCAAAGAAAAATTTCCTTACTACTTACAGTCCATTGACAAGTCCTTGAAACAGGCAGAGTGACATTCCTCTAGGGACTCAACTACCTCGATGTTAATACTTTGCTAAGGGCAAAAGGCAATCTTAGCCTGATCCTGAGGGTCCTGTAGGTCTTCTTTAAGACATAAAAATTCCTTTGGAGGGGTGCCTGGGTGGCTCAGTCAGTGAAGCGTCTGCTTTCGGCTCAGATCATGATCCCAGGGTCCTGGGTTTGAGCCCCATGTCTGGCTCTCTGCTCAGCGGCAAGTCTGCTTCTCCCTCTCCCTCTGCCTGCCACTCCCCCTGCTTGTGCTCTCTCTCTCTGTCAAATAAATAAATAAAATCTTAAAAAAAAAAGAATTATTAAAAAAAAATTCCTTTGGAAACTTCCTTTATCTCTACCCCCAAGATACATGTTGGCCATCATCCCCCAAGCATATGACCTACGGATATGCATCTAAAGGGTCTCGTGACCGAGTTTTTACTAAACTAACAAATGACATTTTCCTAACAATAGCTAGTCTCCCTCCACTCCCCGCCCTTGTTTCCAAAATACCTTGGAGGCTTGTGCTCTCCCTAACTCCCACACAATTTGAAAGTATATAATCAGTCACCTGTCACAACCCCAGTGCAGCTCTTTCTGCCCATGGGTCCGTCCCCGGGCTTTAATAAAACCACCTTTTTGCACCAAAGAAGTCTCAAGAATTCTTTCTTGGTCATCTCTTCCGGATCCCACTACTTCACACCACATCACTATGATACTGTAATTTATAATAAGATATTTATCTTTGGTCTTGTCCCCATTTCAGGAAGAGCTCCTAAAACCCCGGGAATTTCCTAAGTGAGGAGCACGATTAAGGTGTCCTTCGTTATGTTAATGAAGTGAATTTCAGACTGTACCTAAAGATGGGGGCTAGTTGCTAGTAGAGCCGACCTTGTAAAGGATTGGAACTTTGTGTCCCACCCGCTGACCTCTGGGGAGGGGAGAGGGGAATGGCCAGTGATTTAATCAATCATGCCTATATAATAAAGCCTCTATAAAACCCCCACAAAAACGGATGGGGTTTGGAGAGCTTCCCTGTTGGTGAACCTGTGGAGATGTAGAGAGAGGGCATGGAAGCTGGATGTCCTTTCCTCTACCTGGCCCTGTGCATCTCTTCCATCTGGCTGTTCTTGAGTTAGTTCTTTCTTTTCAGGGTAAACTGGTAATCTAGTAAGTAAAATATTTTCTTGAGTTCTGGGAGCTGCTCTAGCAAATGAATGGAACTTGAAGAGGGGGTCATTGGAGCGTCTATAGCAGGTATATCAGAAGTACAGATGAATGACAACAGGGACTCATGACTGTCTGGTCGGAAGTGGAGTGGGGGGCAGTTTCGTAGGACCGAGGCCTTAACCTGTGGAGTGACACTACCTACTTGGAGATAGTATCAGAATTAGTTGAATTGAACGACACCGAGCTGGTGTTGGGGAATTGCTTAGAGATGTGGGGGAAACCCCTCCACACACACACTGGGATTGGGTCCTAGAATCATCAGGTGCCCTTTAGATAATCTTTTTAGAAAAAAGTCTGGGCTGGAATTACAAATTTGCACGTCATCAGCATATAGAGGGTAGCCTGAAACCGAGTGGATAAAGTCCCCTAGAAAGTGAGAGTTAAGAGCCCAGGAGGGAGCCATGCCAGCCTCCAGCTATCCCATGGGGGCAGTATTATCTCGAGAAAGAATTTTTGTGAGCCAAGCATTGGTGGTTTCACAGACAAGATGGAGTTTGTGGAGCCGCAGGTGGGGGGAGGTGGGGAGTGAGCTCCAGAACCGAGACAGAACACAGAGGTGTTTTTTCCATCAGACAGTCCAACACTTCGCCTTTATTTCCAGAAGAAAAGATAAGACTTGGGTTATCTACCACTAGGTATATTTGCTGCCTGGATCTAACAGAAAGACCCACACTCCCCCTTTATCGTTTCTATAGAAACTAAGCCACAACTTTATGACTATTGTAGACGTTATCTTCAAGTAAGCAGGAATAGGTCTTTTCATTATCAAAGCTTTGAATACATGCAATTCTTTATGCCAAGATTTGTGACAAATGGCATTGCCTTTAAAAAATTGGACTTTTTAAATAAAATATGTTGGTTCCAAATAAGCTAATAGTCAAATATCTGCTCACTCTTATTGTGATGGTTAAATTTTATGTGTCAACTTGTCTAGGCTACTGTTGGTTGGCTGACCAAACACTAGTTTAGTGAAGATATTTTGTAGATGTGATTAACATCTACAATCAGTTGTCTTTAAGTAAAGGAGATTACTCTCCATAATGTGTGTGGGTCTTAGCCAATCAGTTGAAGGCATTAAGACCAAACACTGAGCTTTCCTGGAGCAGGAATTCTGCCTTAAGACTATAACAGAGCAGTCTTGCCTGAGTTTCTAGCCTGCTAGCCTGCCCTACGCATTTAGGACTTAGGACTACAACATCAACTTCTGAGTTTCCAGCCTGCCCTACAGATTTCAGATTTGCCAAATCCTACGATTACATGGGCCAACTTCTTAAAATAAAAATTTTAAATGTACGTATGTATGTACATACACATACAGATAAACATACACACATATACATACACATAGACCTTACTGGTTCTGTTTTTCTAGAGAACCCTGATCAATAGAGTTACTTATTCACATATTTCATGTAGGCAAAAATTAAGAAGAAAATTATATTTAACAAACAAGAAGTATCCTTGGTGCTCCTCTAAGTCCGTGTACTGCCCCCTGGTACATCACAGGTCCTTCATAAATCTTTGACAAATGGATGAAAGAGCAATAGAGGAAGGAATTTCCATCTGCAAACTGAACTTTCTGGAGTTTCTGCTTGGCAATAGGGAGGCAAGTCCTCTAGAGCCGCTGGCCTTGCTGCTGGTAAAAATCATTCTCTGCACCTCTTGGAGGGTTCACCATGTGCCATTCAGAAAAGAAAAGGGCTGATGAGTTCTGCATAGAAGCTGAGGGAAGAGATTTCCAAAACCGGAACTATTTCCAGAGACAATATGCCATTGGTAAGAAATTATTTCCAACTGCGAAATGCATCTGTGTAAAAGAAACGCATGTAAAAACCTGCATACTCTTTTGTTAGTAAAACTGAATTCAGCTAGATAGATAATCTTTCCCGTATTACAAAGCGAGTTTTACATTAATTAGCAAGCTCTCCCAACAGAATGAAAGGCAGCTGATTTTCTAAATCACTTGCTTACTAATACGTGATTGCAATTTAATAGACCACTATGAATAGCTTATTTTTAGGACATATGTTTTGCATGCCATTATTTTCACAAAGAACTGTTTTGTCATATAAATTGTTTTTCATGTCACTGACAGATTTGTATATAAGTAGTAAATAAGAAATACCTTCGTAGAATCATAGGCCTAAATGTAAAAGCAAAAACCATAAAAGTTTTTGAGAAGTCATAGGAAAATATCTTCTTGACCTTGTAGTAAGCAAAGATTTCTTTAAACAGGACCCAAAAAGCATTAACCAGAAAGTGGTAAATTGCACTTCATCAAAATTAAATGCTTCTGCTCACCAAAAGACACTTTAAGAAAATGAAAAGGCAAGGGGGCTGTGAGTGGCTCAGTTGGTTAAGCGTCCAACTCTTGATCTCAGTTCAGGTCTTGCTCTCAGGATCCTTAGTTCAAGCCCCACGTTGGGCTCCACGCTGGGCATAGAGCCTACTAAGAAAAAAAAAAATGAAAAGGCAAACCACAAACTATGATTGAATTTGTCATATACCATGAATGACAAAATACATGGATCTACAGGATAAAAAGAGCTACTACAAATCAATAACAAAATGACAGAAAACCTCATATTTTAAATGGGACTTGAAAAGACACTTCACAAAAGAAGATACAGATGGCCTTAAAAATAAGCACATGAAAAGATACTCAGCATCATCGGTCATCAGGAAATGCTAATTAAAAGCACAATGAGGGGTGCCTGGATGGCTCAGTCAGTTAAGCCGGTTAAGGGTTAAGCCGTTGCCTTTGGCTAAGGTCATGATCCGGGAGCCTCAGGAGGACGGAGCCCCACATCAGGCTCCCTACTCAGCGGGGAGTCTGCTTCTCCTTCTGCCCCTCCCCCCATCTCACGCTCTGTCTCTCCCTCTCTCTCTCTCAAATCTTTAAAAAAAATTTAAAAAAAAAAATTTAAAAGCACAATAAGCTACTACTCTAAATCAATAACATGGTTTAAATGAAAAGATTAGCATTAATAATAGCGATAACTAGGATATGGAGCAACAGGAATTCTCATATATCGTTAATGGGGGTGTAAAAGGGGGTGTGATATATTTGGAAAACCGTTTTGACACTTAGAAATTTTCCATACTCTTACTCCTAGAGATATTCCACTCCTGGGTAGACATTCAGCTGAAATGAAAACATACGTTTACACAAAGACTTATATGGGACTTTATTCACAGTGGCCAAAAACTGGAAACTAACTTCCATCAACAAGTGAGTAGACAAATTGTGGTATATTCACACAATGTTACGTTACCCGGCAATAAAGAAGGAACAAACTAATGATACATGCGACAACGTGAATGAATCTCAAAATCAGTATGTTGAGTGAACAAAGCAGATGTGAACGAGTACGTATTGTATCGTTCTCTTGATAGCAAGTTCTAGGACAGACAAAACTTCTGTAGTGAAGAAATCAAATGGTGGGCAGCAGGGGCTGGAGGTGTAAGAGTTGGAGGTAGATCTCACTGGAAAGGGACATGAAGGAACTTTCTGGGGAGACAGAAACGTTCCAAATCTCGATTGAGGATATGGGTACATAGGTGTATTCTTTGGTCAAAACTCGACAGAACTGGGCACTTAAGATCTTTGCATTTAAAAAAAAAGACCTTTGCATTTTACTGCCTGTACATTATGCCTCAGTAGAAATTTCTTCTTTATGGGTAACATACATTGTTGCTTCCATGTTTTCCCTACTCATAAGAAAATTTCCAGAATCTTACAGTTAAGATTATAGAATGTAAGATTTTTTTTTTAAAGATTTTATTCATTTACTTGAGAGAGAGAGCAAGCGAGAGAGAGCCCAAGTGACGTGGGGGGTAGCAGGCAGAGGGAGAGCAGGGCCAAGCAGGGAGCCCAAAGCAGGGCTTGATCCCAGAACCCCAAGCCAAAGGCAGATGCTTCACCGACTGAGCCACGCAGGCGCCCCTAGAATGTAAGATTTCTGTGGGCTGTACCAGCATGGAGAGTAGCAGGCACGAGGTCACAAGAGCAAACAGCATTCTTTGCAGTTCACCTCTACTCAAGGTGAGTCTCACCAGCCCCACACGTCATGACATCTTATGCCTGAGTTCTATCGTGACAACTGTGCAGCTCTCAATAATCTGCTGTGGGGCTCTGGGACCAGGTGGCCGTGGTCCCCTCTCAAAATGTTGTTGGCTCTGTGGCCCCCAAGCCTCTCCAGTGACCTCTCTACATCCCCCCTCCCCGGGCAATCCCAACACACCACCGGCAGTGCATGGGTGCCCTCCATTACTTAAGAAAAGACTCCTACTAGGATGCCCGGGTGGCTCAGTCGTGAAGCGTCTGCCTTCGGCTCAGGTCATGATCCCAGGGTCCTGGGATCGAGCCCCGCATCGGGCTCCCTGCTCGGCGGGAAGCCTGCTTCTCCCTCTCCCACTCCCCCTGCTTGTGTTCCCTCTCGCTCTCTGTCAAATAATAAATAAAATCTTAAAAAAAAAAAAGACTCCTACTTTCAGTCCCCTCTCCCTAGAACTGTGGCATTTATCATTTATGTCCATGAACTGGGATGGGCGGACAATTCAAGAGCATGCAAGAAGCTCTTCTTACAATGGTTTCTCTATCCTTACTGGGCTCTGAACTGTGACGTCCTCACCTACGCCCGATCCACTTTGAACTCTTTGGCCCCGCTGTCAGAGGGAAACTTCAAGGAGTTTGAACCTCAGCTGCTTCCGCCTTGGCTGGGACCTTAAATAAACCATCTGGCTCTCAGCATCCCGTGTTCTACCCCTGCAGATTCCAAACCCTGACCCAGGCAGGGGGCCATCAACCTGTTATCCCCCACCACTCTGGGTGGAAGTTGAGAAATGATGTGTACCAAGTAGGAATATGCTAATACTTGGGAACAGTGTAAAGTACTCGGAGTTTAGCAGGTTTATATTATCTCAAATTTATAAATCACTTTTTCATATTTTGTAAAAGCAGTTGAAAAAATTCCCACCTTACATAACACTTTGGGAAGGCAGGCTCACACTGGATTTTTGATACACTGATCTTTTTTTCCTCAATTTGGTGTTTTGAGGTATATTTCTGAATGGAAATCGTCTTCAAACTGCTGTAATTCTACTTACTCAAGCTTATGGGATAAAAATGCATTTTCATAAATACCAGACCAAATCAGGAAGATGACCAATTTTTCTCTTATCTGAGAAAAGTATTTTCTCCCAGATACATTTATTGACCCTGAACCCACTTACTGTCTAAAAATAAAGAGGCCCGATTTTGGTCTTCTACCCATCTGAGTGCAGAAACTAACTTTAGTTTGTAGCCAAACCCCAAGTAGCACATCTTCATTGACCGAAATCAAAAGAATGGTTTCTGCAAAATTAAGTATGCATCACACCTGAAAACACTGATGTCAAAGAGCAACTAAGACACTCTAAAGCAAGTCTTTTGTCCCAGGCTGAAATGCAACGGACCGAAGTTCAATTTAGAAGGCCGCAACTATAATGTATTATTTTTCACCCTAGCCACTGCGCCGCTGAAATGGAAGATGTGGCTAATCGGTTACAGCAGCTGAGGTGGGACACTGTGTAGCGTGTAATCTCTGAAGCTTAAAAGAAAATCCGTTTACAAAAATTCAGAGATACATCAAAATGACAGGGGGAATAAAAGTGCCTTCATTTTCAATTAACACCAGCCACACCAGCCAGAGTTTTAGAAAGCTGTAACATCCTTACTCCCCTTTTCTCTCCCTCTTCTGACATCTTCCAAGTTGATCATAAACATGTCGTGGTCACAGAATTGATGGGATATTTACAAAACAGATGTTTTCAAGGGATGCTAATAACATATTTAAGCCCAAGATCTACCTTTCCAAAGGGACATAAATTACAAGTGACAGAATACAAGGTACACAAGAATGCATTAACCTATGTAGCACAGAGCTGACAAAATCATGGGAGATATCAGCTAGTTGGTTGAATGCCCACTGTATGATAGAAAGGTCCCAAATTTCTCCTGAAGAATTAGTATTCTTCCACTCTGTCAAATTATGGACTATCTGTATAGAAGATGACTCAAAAAGAGAAGCATAATACATCACCATGTTCAGAACCAACGGGGGAAGAAACGAGAATATTCAGGATACTATCGTCTTATGAATGACTAAATGAAAGCAGGATCATATATGTGTGTGTACAGGTGTGGGTGTCTGTGTGTCTGCGTGTGCATACGCACACACACCCATCTTCATAACGACAAAGTGATTCTTCTTGACTTCATTACGAATGAAATACGCTTGCGTCTTCCAGTGCGGAGCGCCTTCAAAAGGGAACTCTGGTTTGATACTGGTGCAGCAGTCGGACTGTTGTTGATGCTTTGGTCTCATTTCTTTCTTTGCTTCTCTGCCTGGACATATGCTTCTCAGACCAAATACAGATTTTTGTCCTCTGACTTCACGCGGTGCATAATAGTAAGGCTATCCGCACTGCTCTGGGTAGCCTAGCCTCAGCTTTGCGACCACCGCTCCCTCAGCCAGTGAGTTCTCAGGCAGGGCTGACTCTGCACCGCTAGGGACATTTGGCAATGTCTGGAGATATTCTGGATTGACACAACCAGGGGATGGATGCTATTAGCATTTAGTTGTTAGGGGCTGTAGATGCTGCTAAATTTCCTCCGATGCATAGTCCCCCCCCCGCCCCCGCAACAAAGAATGATCCCGTCCAAAATGTCAATAGTGCTGAGATTGAGAAACCCTGCTCTAGAGTTGGTGTAACCAGCGGGTATAACGAGGTCTACTGTGTGATGGGCTTACTGTGAAGCAGTTTTATTTTGGGATTTCAGATGCAGAGGGTTGAATTAATCAAATTCCCCAGTTTATGGCACATTTTAATCATTGAACTCTACAAGGCCTTCTTTTATTTATTTTCTATATCCACTCCCCCTTCTAATGTATTTGATGTGTATCCTTTTATTTGTATATGACCTTATATAGCATTTAGGAGTGTGTTTGTGTACATGTATTTTATGTCACACCTACGGCCTTGGGATCTAGACCGAGAACATTCTCTTTCTGACTTTTGTTTTCTCACAGCACTGTTTTTAAGATCTACCCATGTTGCTGTGTGCAAATCCAGTGTGTTCCTTCTGTTAACACATATTCCAGAATATACTTTCATCACAGTTTACTAATAACCGCGCCCCCCCACCACCAGTGGTGCATTTCCAATGCTCCACTACTGTAAGTATCATAATAAATATCCTTGAAAATGTTCCTCATGTATCTATGTGAGCATTTCCCAAAGACATATATCCAGGAGAGATTACTCAGTGCTATTTCAGATATTATCACAGTTGATCTTCCAAGAGATGATGTGAGACAGGCATCATTGTTTTCCATGGTACGGATGGGGAAACCAAAGCTTCAAGGGATTATATAATTTGCCCAAGGTTACCCAGCAGAGCTAGCATTCAAATGTCTATATTTTCTGAAGTTCACACCTTACTTTCTCCTTAGAAACTTCTAGATGCAAAAGAGAATGAAGCCCAGAACAGGCACTGACAGAAGGGAGACATGGAGGGATTTGTGTAAGTCTGCACTCACATTCTAGAGTCTTCTGCCTTTGCCCAGATGAAGTATCTTCCTCTCCAGCCTTTGATTATTCCCCAGGATTTTCAGTAGCAAATCTCAGAAGGGCAAGTGGACTGATCACAGGGAGGATAATGAAGACTGATGGTCTGAGGCTCAAACCCAAAGGAGACTTCACAGAGAAACTCCAAATTTTTCCTGGCGTGTGAATGTCTTCACCATTCATTCTTCCATTCACTATCTTTTTTCTTTTCTTTTTTGGGGGGGGGATGGGCAGAGGGAGAGAGAAAAATCTTCTTCTTCTTCTTCTTTTTTTTTTTTTTTTAGAGAGACAGAGCAGGGGGGATGGGCAGAGGGACAGGGAGAGCGAGAGAATCCCAAGCAGGCTCGTTGCCCAGCGCAGAGCCCGACTTGGGGCTTGATCTCATGACCCTGAGATCATGCCCTGAGCCAAAATCAAGAGTTGGATGCTTAACCAACTAAGCCACCCAGGTGCCCCTCTTTCATTTTCAATATTAATTGATCAGCTACTATGTGCCAAGCAAAACCTATCATTTGGGGGACGGTGTTCTTATCTGTGACTCTCACATTACAACCAGAGAGTGCCCTCGCTTGGACTGCTGTCTGAGCCATCACATACATGGTCCTCAGGGAAATGCCAGACGGCCATGAAACACAGAGGGGAGGGTTGGCAGCAGGGCTGGGACCAGCTTCTGTCCATGAGACCCCACTGCACAGGAGCTTGTCAGAGACCTCCCCGCACCTCAGATGGTCAGACCTTGGTCCATAGGGCCCCCTGACAGCACTCCACACACACCAAGGACAGCAGGGTGGCTAGGGTTCCTCCACTCGACAGCATAACTGCCTGATCCCAAAATAATACCTCAAGGGAATATGGAACTAAAGCTTAAAAAGTCATTGGAAGATGGAGGGAAGGTTGCTAACCATCATTATTTTCACATATCTTCCAGCTGAATCATGTTTAGAGGTTTTAAAATTGGATGTGACTGTGACTCTTTGGACCCAGGTAGGCATAGGTGGAGAAGAAGGCTAGTGGAAACAGCTCCAGCCTGGGGTCCAGATGCGCAGGCCTGGGTCCAAGTGTTACTGATCCTCTGAGCAACTGTGAGCAGCCTAGCTTCTCTGTGTCTCACCAACCTCCCCTGGGAAAGAGGTGAGGGTTAAGATTATGCTCTTGTGCACCTTAAGGGTCAGTGAGAGTCCCGCAAGGGTCCCTTGGGATGAGAGGGTAGGTAATGGGAGCTCCAGCACCTGCCTGCTTTGTCCAGTTTTATACATTGACTTTGCATATAAGAATTCCTCTTTTCACAACAAAGAGGTGCAACACTAAAGAAAGATCTTGAAAATGATTGCTCATGATGACTTTAAAAAACTCTGCTCAGTGCTAGACATTCTCTGCTGCTGTGACTCATTTCACTTCCCTTGCCTCTAAAGCTCTGCCTTCCCGTAACTTTCCCTTCTCCTATAAAACAAAAAAATTGAAGGAGGAATCATGTTAGAGTAGACAGGACCAACTTCTCCACTAGGCACAGTAAGTCCAGGTCCCACAATATGTTTAGAGGCCCATGAAAATTATTTTAATTTTAATTTCTTTTAAAGTCAGAAGAGGGAGCGCCTGGGTGGCTCAGTTGGTTGAGCGATTGCCTCCGGCTCAGGTCATGATCCTGGAGTCCCGGGATCAAGTCCCGCATCAGGCTCCCTGCTCAGTGGGGAGTCAGCTTCTCCCTCTGACCCTACCCCTCTCGTGCAGTCTCAACCTCTCTCTCTCTCTCAAATAAATAAATAAAATCTTTAAAACAAAAAGTCAGAAGAGGGGCACCTGGCTGGCTCTGTCAGTAGAGCATGCGACTCTTGATCTCAGGGTTGTTGAGTTCAAGCCCCACGTTGGGCATGGAGCCCACTTAAAAAAAATCGGGGGTCACTGGGTGGCTCAGTCATTTAAGCGCCCGACTCTTGATTTCAGCTCAGGTCATGATCTCAGGGTGGTGAGATCGAGCCCCATGCTGGGTGTGGAGCCTGCTTAAGATCCTGTCTCCCTTTCCCTCTGCCCAGCTCCCCTCAAAAAAATTTTTTTTTAAAAACCAAAAATTAAAATTAAAAAAAATCGGAAGAAAAAATATAGTAATGTATATATAATAATTAATCCAGCCTGGATTATATTTGTCTTTGTGTCAAAATAGTGGTAAAATATAATTTTTAATATATTTTTGTGCGTGTGGAGGATGGGATCATCATCATCAGCCCTGGTACTAGGAAATACACAGTTGTTGGGAGACAGGCAGATCTGGTTCAGATTCCTGCTTTTTTCTTATTAACTGCATGTTATTCATGTCTGTGTCTCAGTCTCTTAGTCAGCTAAATGGGACTACAGATCCCTCCAGGAGTTGCGGGAAGTGAGCATGTGAATGAAGCTGTGGCCCAGCTCATGCTAAACGATGGCGGCTCTCCTCCCCCACCCTCTCCACACAAGCTCCCAGCCAGATGGCATCAGCAGACATTCAGGGGACACTTTGTCCAGATTTGCAACTTGACCTTGCCTCTAAGTTTCTAAAAATCTCCTCCCTGCTTTGTTCTCTCTGTGCGAGGGATTAAACAGAAATCATATCATGGTCTCATAATTACCTGGGGCTTCTCTGTGGAAAAATCCCAATTTTGACTGAAATAAACTGAGGTAAATGAAGAAGCCACAGCCTGGACCTCACCCTTTCTAATTTTTATCCCCAAGAATGGAGAAGTAGCCAGACCTGACAACAGAAATAGAAAATAACAGAATGTATGGCTTGATTGACATAAAAGCTCTGTCCCTGGAAAGGTGCAAATCAATCCAGTTTTCATAGATTGAATCATGGTTACCTTTCAAAAACACAAAAACTTTTACACTTACAGATGATTATTGGCTGTTTGAATTAAAAAATAAGAATATAGCACCAGCAAAACCATTCCAAGTTAAGAGCATACTAAAAATAAAACAGAATTGATAGGATGCTTTAAAGCTCTGGAGATAGTATGAAGAACTGTGTCAGAAAGTGAACTAAATTCCTTTTAGAAACTGTGCAGTTTTGTGTGTGTGTGTGGAGAGAGAGAGAGAGAGAAATAAATAGACACACACACGCGCGCACACACATAACCAGTTAAAAGGAAATTAGGGTACAGGAGTGACCCAGGAGCCCACCCCCATTTGGGTCACTTGGACTAAAACATGGTTGGGGTCATGGTTTATGTAAAAAGGATGCTTCTACCCCTTCTCCCAGTGAAAGGGTCCTCAGCTGAACTCAGCTTCCCAGAGGCCCATTGAAGTTCCCATGGACTCCAAAAGCCTTGGGTCCTCAGTAGCTAGCACTTCCAGACAAGTCCTGCAAAGATCTGGCAATCAAATCTAGACTTCCCAGTGCCACCCTTTGGATTACGCCACCCTTGACATGGTCGTTCTCACGCTCTCCTGTAAGAATGAAAACTCACAAGGGGCAGGGTAATTCTTTTTTTTTTTTTTAATTCTTATGTTAATCCCCATACATTACATCATTAGTTTTAGATGTAGTGTTCCATGATTCATTGTTTGTGCATAACACCCAGTGCTCCATACAGAATGTGCCCTCCTCAATACCCATCACCAGGCTAACCCATCCTCCCACCCCCCTCCCCTCTAGAACCCTCAGTTTGTTTTTCAGAGTCCATCGTCTCTCATGGTTCGTCTACCCCTCCGATTTCCCCCCCCTTCATTCTTCCCCTCCTGCTACCTTCTTCTTTTTTTTTTTTCTTAACATATATTGCATTATTTGTTTCAGAGGTACAGATCTGAGATTCAATAGTCTTGCACAATTCACAGCACTTACCAGAGCACATACCCTCCCCAGTGTCTATCACTCAGTTACCCCATCCCCCCCCCCCCACCCCCCACTCCATCAACCCTCAGTTTGTTTCCTGCGATTAAGAATTCCTCATATCAGTGAGGTCATATGATACATGTCTTTCTCTGTTTGACTTATTTCGCTCAACATAATACCCTCCAGTTCCATCCACGTCGTTGCAAATGGCAAGATCTCATTCCTTTTGATGGCTGCATAATATTCCATTGTATATATATACCACATCTTCTTTATCCAGTCATCTGTTGATGGACATCTTGGCTCTTTCCACAGTTTGGCTATTGTGGACATTGCTGCTATAAACATCGGGGTGCACGTACCCTTTCGGATCCCTACTTTTGTATCTTTGGGGTAAATACCCAGTAGGGGGCAGGGTAATTCTACTAGAACATGGACCTCTGATGCATATATACAGCAAAAAGCCCTGACTTGAACACTCCTTTCAGTGGAATATTAGGAGGATGGGGTGTCCATGCCTCTCATCTCTTGCCAACCCTGGTTTTATGTCTACCCTTTCCCTATAGGGCCTACTTCTTACTTCATACTATGTAACATATAATTTATCCCAAATCTTGACGGATGACCCATAGGCAGCCAAAGAAGCCACCTGTATGACAGATGAACATGTCTGGGTGGCAGGGCTATGGGCAACAGCTATTTTCTTTCTACTATTCTGACTGCTAATTTTCTACCTTATCCTTAGAGTGGAGTCACGGAGGACAGTTATCTCCAAGGAACTTGAAACCACCCAAATGGTAGCCCCTCAAAAGAAACAAATCTACTTGGTGATTTGGTCTGGAATTAACCACCGCTTCCTTGAAGACGTAATCTATGCGATGCTGACTTTAAGGGAAATCTAATCTCACTTCTCAATTTATCACCTTAAATGTGGCCAAAAGAGAAGCTAGTCCATGTCTCTTTGCTTTAGGGGATGACAGTCTGTGTTACAAAGAGTCTTTCTCAGATAATGTCTCGTTGCACCTTTACAAGGTAGATTTCCCTCCAGGACTTTCAGGGAAAGCTATTCTTGTGAGAAATAATAAATCAAGCTAAATAAAATATGGCCTAAAAACGGATTTACACTTCCATTTATGAGAATGGATGGTGGCAGTAGATGAATCAAAGTCACCTCATTTAATTCATTGTCGTAACAAGGATGGTTATCTAGCTTCCCAGCGTACAAGAAATAAAGAAGCAAAATAGGAGATGGATGCAGAGACAAGGTTCAGAGATATAGACTGTTAGGCTGGCAGGGGTGAGCAGACAGAAAGAAATGCCTGCCAGGCCCAGAGAGGGTAAAAAAAAAAAAAAAAAAAAAAGAGGTATTAAGAGATATTTTAAAAGTAGATATAACATTTTCAGAATATTGTGAGGTACTATTGGACCAGACAAATTTTAAAAAGCTGAGTTTTTTCACTTTATGAAGAGCACCGCACACATAGTAGGCACATTACAGATGTTTGTTTTATGAATATTGAACGTATAAATAACACAGATCCCTGACAGGAATGCAGTGACCAGATTTGGTGACCAGATTTTGCTGTTGCCAGGAGAAATTATATTTTCTTTTTGGCAAGTAATTTAGAAAAATATATCAGGCCTTAAAAATGCCCATAATTTGGGGTTTAGCAATTATGGTCTTAGGAATCTGATCTAAAAAAATAGTCTTTTTTTTTTTTTTTAAGATTTTATTTATTTGAGAGAGAAACAGATAGTGACAGAGACAGCGAGAGTGAGCAGAAGAGGGGAGGAGAGGGAGAAGCAGGCTCCTGCCGAGCAGGGAGCCCGATGCGGGGCTCGATCCCAGGACCCTGAGATCATGACCTGAGCCGAAGGCAGATGCTTAACCAACTAAGCCACCCAGGTGCCCCTAAAAAAATAGTCTTAAAGTCACAAAAAGCCTTAGTGTAAAAATATTTCCAATTGATAGGCTATTAGCAGTAACATTGTAAAAAATCAAATTTCCAACAAAGAAGGATGGTTGAATAAACTCAGTGGAATATTGCACAACCAGTAACATGATGTTCAGGACATCTAGTAAAAATATAAGAAAATGCTCTAAATTCTTTACATTTATCAATCTATCTATACACATACGTATACATATGCATGTGCATGTATATATGTGTACAAAAGCATATATATGGCATGATTATAATTTGGAGTGAGAAGAATAACTGTTCTTTCCTATACCAACTGTACCACAGAGTAATCAAACAGTTGTTGAAAGAAATTCTCTTTATAGAAGTATTCCAGCTAAGGGGCTCCTGGGAGGCTCAGTCGGTTAAGTGTCTGCCTTCGGCTCAGGTCATGATCCCAGGGTCCTGGGATCGAGTCCCACATCGGGCTCCCTGCTCAGCAGGGAGCTTGCTTCTCCCTCTCCCTCTCCCTCTGCCTCTCCCCCTGCTTGTGTTCCCTCTCTCGCTGTGTCTCTGTCTGTCAGATAAATAAATAAAATCTTAAAAAAAAAGAAGTATGCCATATAAGAAATGAAGATTGGATGAAAGAATTAGAATAAAACTGAATGAGCCATCTTTGTTGAGTAACAAATTATCCCAGAACATGGAGGCTTAAAACAACACAGTTTCCGCAACTCAAGAATTCAGGAGAGGCTGAGCTAGGGGTTCTGGCTCAGGACTTTCCAGGGGGTAGAATCAAGATGCCAGCTGGGGCCACAGCCATCTGAAGACCTGACTTCCAAGCTCACTCATGGGGCTACTGGCAGAAGGCCTCAGTTCCTATCCACACGGTCCACATGACATGGCGGCTGGCTTTGCTCAAAGTAAGTGACCCAAGGAAAAGGGGCATACCATTACTTCGCTCATGTTCTGTTGGTCATTCAGACCAACCTGATACAATGCAGAGGGATATCACACAGGGGCAGGTATGCAAGGAGGCAGGGAATGCTGGGGGCTGTTCTAGAGGCTGGCTACCACAGACATCATTTTCCAACTGCCACTGAATGAATGGATCTATACTATAACCATCAGTGGCTGCTGCTGTCACAAGTGGGACAATCAGACTTGAAGTGCCACTCGATGTAAGTAACAATAGCAGCTATGAAGTAGTCTTGCCAAAAAATTTGAACTTGAATCTGATTAAGCCTCTGGTTGTCTCTACAAGTGTAAAGGAACTAGAGGGGACAAAGAACATGTTAAACAATACCATGCAAATGCAATTAGCAAAATCCAGCCTGTGAGCAATTTTACAAGACAAAGAAATAATTTCTTAAAAAAATAAATTGCAAGGGTGCTTGGGTGGCTCAGTTGGTTAAGGGACTGCCTTCGGCTCAGGTCATGATCCTGGAGTCCCTGGATCGAGTCCCGCATCGGGCTCCCTGCTCGGCAGGGAGTCTGGTTCTCCCTCTGACCCTCCCCCCTCTCATGTGCTCTCTCTCAAATAAATAAATAAATAAATAAAATCTTTAAAAAAAAAAGGAAAAAAATAAATTGCAAGAGGATAAAGAAAAAAGGAGGAAGAAAACCTACAGATTAAAGACTAAAGGACAGATCAACAATTACAATGCTTAAATATTATTTCTATTCTGATCTGAACAAATAAATTGTGAAAAAGAAGACTAAGTATATAAATATAAAGGAAAAACTTTAAAGTAGACAAATACAAAATACAACATTCTGAAATAATGCATTTTCAGGGGGAAGAGAATCATATACACCCAATATCTTAGGAAAACATTATAGTAAAAACACTCATTTATCCATGCAGTTAACAAATGCTTATTGAGTACCTAACATGACCAAGGCATGCATTAATTACCCTGGACCAAAATAAAAAAGGGTATATTATGCTTAATATCCAGTGTTCAAAAATGCAGAAAATGAAAATTGGTATAAGAACATTGAGCCTAATAATCTGAAATTTGACTTGGGCAGAAGACATCAAATACATTCTCATATCTTCCTTTCACTGATTAATTTTATATCAGATTTTTAAAAATTAAAAAACATTTTTTTAAGTAAGCTCTATGCCCAACATGGGGCTTGAAACATGACCCCAAGATCAAGAGTCACATGCTCTACTGATTGAGCCAGCCAGGTGCCCCTAATTTTATACCATATGTTTTATTTTTTGATATATATATTTTAAGATTTTATTCATTTATCTGACAGAGAGACAGCGAGAGAGGGAACACAAGCAGGGGGAGTGGGAGAGGGAGAAGCAGGCCTCCCGCCAAGGAGGGAGCCCGATGTGGGTCTCGATCCTAGGACCCTGAGATCATGACCTGAGCCGAAGGCAGATGCCTAACGACTGAGCCCCCCAGGCGCCCCTATACCAGATGGGGTTTTTTTTGTTTTTTTGTTTTTTTAAAGATTTTATTTATTTATTTGACAGAGAGAGACACAGCGAGAGAGGGAACACAAGCAGGGGGAGTGGGAGAGGGAGAAGCAGGCTTCCCGCAGAGCAGGGAGCCCGATGCGGGGCTCGATCCCAGGACCCTGAGATCATGACCTGAGCCGAAGGCAGACGCTTAACGACTGAGCCACCCAGGCGCCCCTATACCAGATGTTTTAAAACACTTCACCGTTTTACAATAATGGTTAACAGGTCTGCCTTAACCATTAGAGCTTTTAGTGGCAAAGTAGTTCTATCTCCCTTCTTTTGGTGTGATTAGATAATCTTGTTCCCATAGCACTTTTTTTCATGGCAGTTTTTAGACCAAGATATGATTCACACATCATTGAATCCATCCATTTAAAGTGTACAACTCAGCAGTTCTGTGAGCGACCGTGGCTAAAATTTCAGTGATTGCGTAAATTCTTCTTATATACATATATAAATATGTACATACATAAAATAAATATCTGTTGACCAATTGGAATATTTCAGTTTGGCTCTCAAGTTACACCTAATTCATTATTTTGTACAAGTCTGGTTTTCTGCCATATGGTTGACATTTAAGTGCCAGACATCACTCCATTTCTTGAATTATTTAGACGTAATAGCTCTTATTACCTATTACCTGTTTATACTTTATTTTGTCCAACATTTTAAAAAAATTTATTTTAAAGATTTATTTATTTATTTAGGTAATCTCTACACCGAACATGGGGCTTGAACCCAAGACCCTGAGATCAAAAGTCGCATGCTCCACCAACTGAGACAGCCAGGCGCCCTGTCCAACATTTTTAAATGCTTCTATTTGTAAAGGTACTTTTACATATGATATCTGAATTTACTTCATAATAATTTGAGAGCTGTATAAGAAGTGGGGAAAAGTATGGATAAAACAAGATTGGCTATGAATCAATAATGGTTGAAGCTGATGAAGCATACCTGGGGGCTCAACATTCTACTGGGTCAACATTTGTATATGTTCAACATTTCCCATAATAAAAAGTTTAAAAATAAACATATTGTATACATTCCTTTCATAAACTTAAGCCAAATTTTTTTAAAATGCCATATTTATAGATTTCATTTTGGTTGAAAAAAATCATTACACCCTCCTTCTCTGTTATAAAACATGAAATACATTTCTTTGGACAAATTTTCTCTTTGTTTTTTGTTCAAGAGGTACCATAAAAAATATATGTATTTGTCTGTTTTACATTTTGGTTTTGGAGTCCATGTGGAAGGATCTCCCTATTGTGTCGATGCGAAGGAAAATTACAGAAGCATGTAGCAATGCCTAAGTTAAACCACTTAATTTAACACACCTTAGAGTAGACTCCATGTTGACAAATTGGCCACAGAAGAGCCAACTATGAAAAATGGTGCTGCAGTCCGAGGGGCCCAGGGATATATTGTTGGTCAACCTGGCCATCTTGCAGCCCATTAGGAGCAATGGGCCCGGGGTGCATGTGATGGTTTTCAACCTGACTGGAGGCAAGTCTCCAGCAAAAGCACATGATTGATTGCCACTGATTACTAGGTATTACCTGTGTAATGCTGTCTTAAAAAATTCCATATTTAAAAAAAAAATTCCATATTTTAAGGTAACTAAAATATGCTCAGATGCTCTTTGGTTGACTTGATTGAAATACACAACTCAGTCATCAACATGAAAACATAATTTGTATCACATTGCTCTCTGCATATCCTGCTAGCAAGCTAATTTTGTAGTGCATCACAGAAAAAGACACTAGATTTGGTTCACTTAGAAAATCTGGGAAACAGGAAAATATCCTTGGGAAAAGAATATCCTTTTTTTAAAAAAAGATTTTACTTATTTATGAGAGAGAGAGAGAAATTGAGGGGGGAGGGGCAGAGGGAGAGGGAGACAGAATCTCAAGCAGACTCCCCACTGAGTGTGGAGCCCGATGAGGGGGCTTCATCTTACGACCCTGAGATCATGACCTGAGCCAAAACCAAGAGTCAGGCACTTAACCGACTGTGCCACCCAGGTGCCCCAAAGAATATCCTTCTTAAGATTATTGCTTACAATGAGACATTGAAGATAAAATAATCAGTTTAGAAGGACTGAACATTCTACTGGAAGAATAATTTCTCAAAAATATATACCGTGAAGTGCCCAAGGAAAGCATACAGAAGTTTCTATGAAGGCAACTAGGCTGAAAAGTAAATGGCATGTTCTAAAGTGTTCTTTTTGCACCTGCCAAAGCCCGGATCTTTATGAGGTAGCAATTTACACAGTAATCCAGGAAATCAAAATGAAATAACTGTCATTTCTAAGTCTTCAAAAAACTCATTACTGGCACTTTGAAACTACTGTGTGCCTTTCGGAAAATAGAGTAAAAAGAGGATTCTGTTTCAGAGTAGATCCCTGACTGCTCTCTCAAGCCTTAAATCTCCAACATTAGCCAGCAGCCCCACAAACATATTTAATGTCTCAATTTCGGTATCTCTAAAAAAGACATTTTAACAGATGGTGGAAAAGGAAATAGGGCAAGAATCAAAGGAGATGGCTCCAAAAGGAAGCTTAGAGAAACTAAGCTAATGCATGGAAACTTCGTACGTATTAAAAGAAGTGCTGGTCAGCCGGCCGGTGGATGAAACAGAATAAAGTGTGGGCATCACTGTGGACTGATTTTCCTTAAGTAAGCATAAAAGAAAAATGGCTCCTCCCAGAGACCCAGGCTTCTGCTGGGTTCTAGAAGCTGGTCCCATCAAGCTGAAGGGGAGGAGCCAGCCCTCAGGCCCAGTGCTCAGGCTTGAAGGGAAAACAATCAGAAAATGAAAAGATCTTACAAAGGAGGTATGGACTGGAAAGGCCTGAAGAGGAAGGCAAAGCCCACGTTCAAACCAAGGTGTTCGGAATCGATTCTATTTATTTTTATTTCCTGTCTGAGGCAGTTCCTGGAGAGACTCATGGTAGGCCGAGGAGCCGAGAGGAGGAACTTTCCATGGCAGGAGTAGGAGTAGGACCTCAGGCAACAACTACTATTCTAGTGATGTATACATTTTCAGGCTAAAGCACTTCACCCGTTGTCTGCGTCAGCCACCGAATGCCCAGTGCTATTTTAATCACACATGAGCTGCATGGACAAGGATATAGAGAGAAGCGAAACAAATCCCTTCACACTCACAAAACAGGCACTCAGGAAGTGCAACTCTGTAGGAAGTGTAGCTTTGCACTTTCCACTGTGCCTCAAGCCCCTTCCTCCACAGCCTGGGGCCCTGGCAGCTGGTGGGGGTGGCAGAGATGGTGACAGCTGGGCTCAGGGGGGCAAGCTGGAAAATATGGCAACACAGCCACAAAAGATGGCATTTTCACATTAGCTCTTACAGGCTGGTAGGGCCTGTCAGTCAATACCTGCGAAAAAGAAGTCCAAGGGGCAGCAAGGGCTTTTGTGTTCTGGTGTCTCATTTGCAGGCAGAAAGTAAACTCTGCTCAGGGCGCCTGGCCAGCTCAGCCGGTGGAGCATGGGGCGGACTCTTGATCTCGGGGGTCATGAGTTCGGGCCCCATGTTAGGTGTAGAGATTACTAAGAAACAAAGAAACTTAAAAGAAAAGAAAAATGATGCTAACTAAGGACAAAACTGCCGTGTAGTATCTGAGAGTGGTAAAGGGCAATAATATTACTACGGTTTTGAAAAACATTTTACAATACTTGCTTTTTAATGAGTTGCATATTGCTTAGCTTCCCTATTTGAATTTCCAAAAGGAATACTTCTCCTTGGATTTAATGTAAGCCATATTGTAGCAAAGAAAAGAATGGTATATTTGATTTATATAACGCACATACATAAAAATGTATGAAAAGAAGTATCTTTGGTGCTGAGGGTAGAAATAATTTTCCCTGCGATCTCTTGTACTTTTAAATATTTTATTTATTTATTTTTAAAGTAATCTCTACACCCAAGGTGGGGCTTGAACTCATGACCCCGAGATCAAGGGTCACACGCTCCACCAACTGAGCCCACCGGTCACCCCCTCTTGTATTTTTACATGGAATGCAGACTGATGAGAAACTCTCCGCAATTCCCACCCCCATATGGACATGTGTGGATATGAACAAAAACAAGAAACCATGACCTCATAAAGCACTAGTATGTCCTGGATAAAATAGGAGATGGTGAGGGTCTACTGCTGAGGGTCTACAGAAAAGGGCAGAAGTCAAAAAAAATCACTCCCTACAAAAATGGTCAAGAGGGTTTTGAAATCATGCCTTGCCTTTTGCTTCATTATAAAGAACCCAAGAACTCAAATATTCAGAGTCATGAGAACATAAAGCTAGTAAATGTATTTTGAAAATCGCAACTATCCCACTGTTTGCCTTTTGCTTACCAAACAGGATTTCACATTATCGAATATCCTCTCTCTGAGGATATTGAGGGGTTTTATAGAATCTAAAAGGCAATGGTAATCAAGTAAGGAAAAAGGATGTGGTGCCAGGCATCGCTCCCAAGTAATAAATGGGTCCACACACAGCGCTTAATGCTGCTAGCATGGGGTGATATTGATACCAAAATAGCAAGTACAAGCTCACTACATGTTGATCATTATATTAACTTTTGGTGGTTTCAGATAGTTTATGTGGGTATTATTAGAATCGGAAATCTCCTTCCTACATAATTACTTTTAAATTCCTTTAGAATGCAGGAAAAGCACTATTTCTCTAGGACCAGGGGCAGCAAAGTACAGCCCACAGGACAAATCCTACCCACCAACCCAGCCCTGCCTATTTTTTAATATATTGTCTATGGCAGCTTTCACACCATAATGGCAGAGGTTGGGTTGCAGCAGACTGCATGGCGCACAAAGCCTACATTATTTATTATCTGGCCCTTTACCAATCAGTGCACTAGACATTTAATTATTTATCCTCACTGTCCCTATGGCACAGTAAATAGCAGATAGGTACATTTTCAATATCTAGTGTGTTGTTTTCCTGAATGTAATTGATGGGATTTACATTAGGTTTTGGTAGGTTCTCCTCAAATATGGCTGCCAAAGAGTCTTCCCCTCACTGTGTTGTATTCTTCTCTCTCCATCAAGACATGGAGTTTGTTTTCTCCCCCCTTGAATATGGGGTAGCCCTGTGACTTGCTTCAATAGCACAGTATGACAAAAATGCCAGGAGGCTTTTGCTTTGCTCTCCATGCCCTAAGTCACCATGTTGAAAGTCTGTCTCCTCTGCTAGAGAGAGGGGCCCTGCCAGTCCCCGGACAGCAGGTGCTCCAGCCAAGGTGCCAGTCGTGAGTGCAGCCATCTTGGATGTTCCCACCCCAGATGAGTTCCCAGCTGAATGCAACCACAGGAGGGCTGCAGCCTCATGGAGCACAATTGCCTGGCTCAGCCTAAGCAACCAACAAGGCAGTAAGAAGGAATTGGCTTAAACTACCAAGCTTTGTCATTATGCAGCAATAAATGAACTCAACTTAAGGTTTTGATGTCCCATTTAGTATTTCAAAACTTTCTTTAAGATATTTAAAAACAGTTCTAAAACAAGCCAACCCCATCACCTTCTTTCATAACTTAACAGCAAGAAACACATTCTGTTCAGATGACAGTGTGAGCAGGCTGGATGAGAAACGCTTCTACTAAACTATAGGTAAGACACAGAGAATTGTTTAAGAAAGAGCAAAATCATCTGGCAACAGCATAAGACACAAAATACAATCATACTCTAAACCCTGGAAAGACCTTTTTAAATCTACCAACTCAGTGCTAGGGGTTTCAGAATCTCATCTTTGAAGAAAGCATTTTCCCCCCTT
Source organism: Neomonachus schauinslandi (assembly GCF_002201575.2). Lineage (NCBI taxonomy): Eukaryota > Metazoa > Chordata > Mammalia > Carnivora > Phocidae > Neomonachus > Neomonachus schauinslandi. The sequence continues at coordinate 118,144,828 of NC_058419.1, forward strand.
CTGCTTGTCTTATTAAACAGAACACAGGTCAGGAGAAAGAAAGACTTCATGGAAACAGAAAACATAGTTGTTGAATTCCCGTCCGCCGATGAGAGGTGATTGTAACTGACTGGTGGTAAAAAGATTCAAGTTGATCACGACTCCCAGAAAAAAAGGGAAGCCGGTTAAGGAGGGGAAGGAGTGAGAGAAGAAATGGATACGGACATGAAAATAAAAGTCCCCTTGGTGTCACAGAAACCTGGAGCAGGGGATTAGATTCCCCATGAGGGTAGAAAAGGGGCTCAGGCAAATTGAATTTAAATCTCAGAGGGCAGAGTGGTTTCCACTAACCCTTGAAACACGTGTGCCTCAAAGAGGAGACGAGAAAAAAAACCACTCCAAAATGATTATGGCAAGCAGCTATGGTGGTGGGACGAGGGATGATTTTTCCCCCCTTTTAATTGTGCTTTGATGTGTCGGTGCCTTTTAGTTTTTAACTCGGTGTTATTTAGGAGCTCGAACATGTTAGTATCCTGGTTTTAAAAGAAATGCAGGTGGGTTGGCTGAATAATACCTTAACATTTTTAGAAAATGATTTTTTAAGACTAAGTAATTAGAAAAAAATAAAACACAAAAGTAAATATATTAGAAAACAAAAATATATCATTATTTATAAATCCAAGAGCAAATTTCTTAAAAAGGCATAGCAGTGATGACCTTTAACAAATATAATCAATAAAAAAGAAAATGCCTCCTAAAGACATTCTGAGTGTTAAAATGGACCTTAACAGCCACTGAAAAGTAACTCTGAAAATGTACAAACTAGGCAGACACAGTTGTCATATATTTGAAAATCCAGACCAGGTGTGATCAAGTGGCAAACTTGATCTGTAAGGGAGCTGATAATATATAGTTTTTAGGCTTTGTGGGCCATACAGGCTCTGTTGTGACCACTCAATTTCTACTGGCCTGTGGGAACCACTGAATTCAAGAATTAAATGTAAAAATCAGGAAAAGACAATGATGAGTTCATTAATAATTGTGGGAGAGAGCTTTCTGGAAGTATTTTCACACATAACCAGTGAGAGTGTACATCACAATAACTCGTCTGGGAAGCAATTTGCAAATGTATCAAGAACTTGAAACACGTTTATACATGTCGATACCTGTGCAGGAGGGAGCGCTTGCTGCCAGGCTGCTGCTGGGACCAGGGCTTTAGAGAAGGGCCTTCTGAGGCAGGGGCGCCTCCCAGGAGGCTGCTTCTGGAAAGACAGAGAAGTATAGGCTGCCATAGCGTCCGGGACAGAAAAGCAAGCCAGTCAGGATGAAGTCCGGTCTCCCCTGTTCTCTAGCGCCCTCCCCTGGCAGAAACGGGAAGCCAGCCGGCACAGGAGATGAGGTTTGCCAAGTTGGAGTCCCATTTTCAGAAAAAGAGAGCCCAGCAGAGAGCGGTGGCCTTGGGGCTGCCAGATAATCAATGAAAAACTGGCAACACCTGAAACCTCTTTATAAAATTTCCCTCAGGTGCACAAAATACGCTGGCTATTTCCAAAACCAGAGCCTTGATTCCAAAAATCTTCAAGAACAGAACTAAAAAACCAGCATCAGATGTTCCCTTTATTATTTTATTATTATTTCTAAGTCAGCTCTATGGCTTACGTGGGGCTTGAACTCACAAACCCGAGATCAAGAGTCGCATGCTCTACGGACTGAGCCAGCTGGGCATTCCCAGATGTTCTTTTCATCTTTTTAAACTTATTTTTATTTTTTCTAGATGTTCTTTTTAGAGTGATTTCTGTGTGTGTGTGTGTGTGTGTGTGTGTGTGTGTGTGTGCGTGTCTGGGTGGCTCAGTCGGTTGGGCATCTGCCTTCGGCTCAGGTCATGATCCCAGAACCCTGGGATCGAGTCCCTCATCGTCAGGCTCCCTGCTCAGTGGGGAGCCTGCTTCTCCTCCCCTCTCCTCCCTGCTCACTATCTCTGTCTGTCTCTCTTTCTCTCAAATAAATAAATAAAAATCTTTAGAGTGATTTCTGGGAGCATGCAGGAGTTTACTTCATTATTATTATCTTGTTACTCATCTTAATCATGATTTTGTGATCGTCCTGGTTTGGAAGTTTGAGGACAAAGATGTAGTTTTTCAATAGTTTTATTTCTCATTTTTCTTTTCTTTAAGATTTTCTTTCTTTCTTTCTTTCTTTTTATTTATTTATTTATTAGAGAGTGAGAGAGCACAAGCAGGGGGAGTGACAGAGGGAGAGGGAGAGGGAGAAGCAGTTTCCTTGCTGAGCAGGGAGCCCAATGCGGGGCTATCCTCATTTTTCTTTCTTTCTTTCTTTTTTTTTTTTTTTTAAGATTTTATTTATTTATTTGACAGAGAGAGACACAGCAAGAGAGGGAACACAAGCAGGGGAAGTGGGAGAGGGAGAAGCAGGCTTCCCGCGGAGCAGGGAGCCCGATGCGGGGCTCGATCCCAGGACCCTGGGATCATGACCTGAGCCGAAGGCAGACGCTTAACGACTGAGCCACCCAGGGGCCCTCTCCTCATTTTTCTATACAAAACGCACGATAGAGTATTACTTCTGCTAACCAGCAATTCTTATCGGCAGTTATAAAAATTTTAAACTAAGAGCAGCTGCATAACAGAGCACCTATAATGTAACCTGACATAAATCGAAAAACCTCAGGCAGCTCTCAGATATGGTTACACACTGAAAGCAATAGGGTGATGTTGACATCATCCTCTTATGATCAGCTGGTGTGGACTGAACCCAAAGGACAAAGGGCACACACAATTTGTTGAGAAGAACATTTATTATGAGGACGGGCTTCTTGTGTACTAATTCACTTTTGAAAGGGGATGTGTAAAATCTAAGAACATTCAGCTATTTACTGCTTAAACAAGAATGATTTTCTCTCGTTTACAGAGACAATATTTTTTGACCTACCTTGATGCTGCCATGGTATGTTTACCATCTCATGTCTTGGCATGTTAACATGCAGGTTTTTAGACTTGACCTCGTAACTGAGAAAACCCAAAAGAGAACCGGCTTGCCTTACTGAATAATGAAACTGGGACCCCTCAGAAATTGTCTAATATGGTGCATTTGCCCTACTCAATACAATATTTGAAATATTCCTTGGGTGACCAATCAACTCCTTTCCACAGTGTCATTAATAGTTGCCCTGGAAATCAATCAGTGAAAGAGCAGCAGGCCATCACCTCCTACCCTGCTTTTTACCACTGTGAAGTTATTTATTTCTAATTTCTATGAGACCACCAAATAATTCCCAATAGTGCATAAAAACACAGGGCACGGGGAGAGTGGGCAATGTGAGATGAGGTAACATGGAGAATGTTGCAGAGATTTCAAGTTTTCATCCAATTTTTCTTCTTTTTAGCTCCCAGTGTTATAAATCTGTCCCACAAGACAACGGCCCTGAAACTGAATACCCAGGAACGCTTATAAAGCCAGCTCCCTGTCCAACAGGGTAACTCTAGACTCCAGAAAATGTGAAAGAGCATGTGTCTGACCACCCAGCAATTCTGGATATATGACCTACAGAAAGACTGGCATTTGAATAAGGACCTATGTACAAGTGCTGTTCTTTACAGCACTATTAGTAGAAGGGGAACTTGGAATCAATCTGACTGTCCAACAATGGTAAAGAAATTAAAACAAGGTATTATTTCCACGTGGTAGTCTTATACAGCAGTTAATAAAATTAAACTAAATGTGTATATATGTAAAAACACAAACTGATGTAGTTATATATATATGCATGTTTCTATTACACATACATGTGCATGTGTAAATATGCATCTCTATATATGTCAGGAACATGATGAAGAGTACAAGAGCAAGAAATTCCATGTGCACAATATGAGCCCACACTACACCAGACTCAGGGTATTATCCCCCTGGAAGAAGGGCTGGGGATTGAGATCCAGGTAATGATAAAGGGAATTTTAGCCAAATACAAAATGTTTTCTTTCTTTTTAAAACAGTGGCTGGAAACAAATCTTACCAAATAACAATAGTTGTTAATTTTATGATAAAACATATTTTATATTCTCTTTAGTTTCTGCAAACTAAATTTCTTACAAAATAAAACCCATGTAGTATTAGCTACAAAATCCCAAAGGTATGTTGCTGTCTCTATCCATTTTCTTCCTTGTTACCTGAACAGTAGCAGGAGCAGGTACAAGTTCCCTTGGTTAGCTGATGGCTTCTGAACATACCAGAATTTCAGCAATTTCAGCTAAGGCAATGAAGTTTGAGCTGTTCCATAGACAAGATGCAAAACATAAACACCACAAAGACATATTGTGATGTTAGCTGTTGCCGTGTAACAAACAACCCCAAAACACAGTGGCTTAAAACAATAAGCCTTCATTATTAATCAACAATATAGGGGCGCCTGGGTGGCTCAGTCATTAAGCGTCTGCCTTCGGCTCACATCATGATCCCAGGGTCCTGGGATCAAGCCCCGCATAGGGCTCCCCACTCAGCGGGAAGCCTGCTTCTCCCTCTCCCACTCCCCTTGCTTGTGTTCGCTCTCTCGCTGTGTCTCTTTCTTCAAATAAATAAATAAAAATTAAAAAAAAAATTAATCTACAATATATGGGTCAACTGGGTGGTTCTAACCGAGGCTAAGTTTGGCAGATTGTGGCTCGCTTGTCTATGCATCTGTAGTGGGCTCGTAGGTAGGTGGGGGGTTGGCTGATCTGAAATGGTTTCATTCACATGTGGGACAGTTGGCTGGTAGGTGGTTGGGTGATGAGAATAACTAGGCGACATGTCTCTTATCATCCAGCAGGTTAGCCTGGGGTTGGTTCACATCTCAGCAAGGTTCCAAAGGAGAGAAGGGAAGTGAAGCACTTCTGCCCTATTTTCTTGGCTAAATCAAGTCCCAAAGCCAGACTAATGTGGGTTTCATACTAAGCAGAGCAGTTCCCTTGCTGTGATCTATTGATAGTCAGCCCTCAGCACAAGAAAAATAAAAGCCAGACCAAAATCAAGGGGAAGGAAAATGGATCCTAACTCTTGAGAAGAGAAACTAAAAATTCACATTTGAACTTGATGTAATGAGCACTGGGTGTTACATGCAACTGATGAATCACTAAATTCTACCCCTGAAACTAATAATATACTATATGTTAACTAAATTGAATTTAAATAAAAATACTTAAAAAAATACACATTCGATGGGGCGCCTGGGTGGCTCAGTTGGTTAAGCGACTGCCTTCGGCTCAGGTCATGATCCTGGAGTCCCGGGATGGAGTCCCACATCGGGCTCCCTGCTCGGCAGGGAGTCTGCTTCTCCCTGACCCTTCTCACTCTCATGCTCTGTCTCTCATTCTCTCTGTCTGAAATAAATAAATAAAATCTTTAAAAAAAAAAATACACATTCGAAAGATTAGGGATAGGGACATGGGTGTGTGTACGTGTGTGTGTGTGTGTGTAAAGATTTAGAAACATTTTTCAATCCATCTACACCATGGCTTCTTATGGACCACCCAATTAACAAAGGGTTTCGATGCTATGATTGGTTAATCTTTATGTGCTATAGAATATAAACGATAAGATGAACAATCACATATCAAAAGAAAATCTTACTAGGTTTCCCTCCATTTTTGGCTTTCAGACTTCATTTTATGTACTGCCCAAACACACTTAAATAGCCTTCCTCCTCTAACACTAATAGGTGTGTTTCTATACAGCTCACAAATCATCTCACCCAAAATCATTTTCTGGATAATAATAAACAATAGATGCTGATGACCTGAAATTGTCTCAGAAGTCACCTTTACAATAGTGAAGATTGAGCAGTAAATAGAATCAGCAGGCTGCTGTAATTTACCTTTGTGCCAAAGCAGATCTCCAAAATGACTTACTAAATTATTCCACTGAAAGTTGTAAATCTGAGTGAGAAAAGTACAGATCAATAGAAAAACACAGTTGAACACTTTACTACCTATGATTTTTCACGACCTTCTGGAAGAATAAAGTTTGATGTTGTAAAGAAATTCCAAAACATGAAAACTTGTAAACATGAACTGGCTATGGTTTGAATTATTCTTAATTCATGCTATTTTTGCTGTCACTAACTCCTTCTGTTTATTAACCTTTTTTTGCTTATATACTTATTCCTTATGCCCTGCCGTGCAGAATTTGGAAGTTAAGGAAGTTTGAAGATCTGTCAACTCCGTATTTGCTCATGAAGGAAATTGTATGAAGGCACAGCACTGTGTTTTCTGAACTTCAGGTGAAGTGTGAACTCAGTAGAAGTGGAGTGAGAAAAGGAACCCTGGCCTGCTTTGGCCAATGGTGCATTAAAGAAGCCATGTTGACGGGTGCCTGGGTGGCTCAGTCAGTTAAGCATCTGCCTTCAGCTCAGGTCATTATCCCAGGGTCCTGGGATCGAGCCCCATGTCTGGCTCCCTGCTTAGCAGGGAACATGCTTCTCCCTCTCTGCCCCGCTTGTGCTCTCTCTTGCTATCTCTGTCTCTCTCTCTCAAATAAATAAATAAAATCTTAAAAAAGAAGCCATGTTGAGGTGTTGGATCAAATAGCTTTTCAGTTCTCGGGGCGCCTGGGTGGCTCAGGCGTTAAGCGTCTGCCTTCGGCTGACGCTCAGGTCATGATCCCAGGTCCTGGGATCGAGCCCCGCATCAGGCTCCCTGCTCCGCGGGAAGCCTGCTTCTCCCTCTCACACTCCCCTTGCTTGTGTTCCCTCTTTCGCTGTGTCTCTCTCTGTCAAATAAATAAATAAACCTTAAAAAAAATAGCTTTTCAGTTCTCAAAAATGCATTTTCATGGTGTATTTTTCTTGAGTTGTAGGCATAACCAATCCCTGGATCTCCTTCACCTACTGTAAAATTCACCTTTTAAAAGCTTACAATTCAGTGGTTTTTAGTAAAATCACAGGGTGGCACATGATCAGTAATTCCAGAATATTCTACCACCCTAAGGAGACCTCAGACCTATTAGCAGCCAGTTCCAACTCCCTCCTCTCCTCATCCTCTAATGACCATTAATCTATTTTCTGTCCCTATGGTTTATCTATTCTGGACATTTCATAGAAATGGAATCATAGAACATATAGCCTCTTGTGTCTGGCTTCTCCTGGAGCCCTTTTGATGAGTGAAAGAACATAGAAACCTGATGTTCCCAACTCCTGGGGTGCCCTTGCTCTTGCCCCACCTGCCTGGAGGCCAGTCTCAGCCTGGCAACCCATCTCCACAAAAGGTCAAAAGTACAAATCCATTTTCTCAAGCATTAAGTGAATGGTCGCCATTTTGGCAGAGTTATCTTATAGAGCTGAAGGGGAGGCTTAGTGCGTATCACTCAGCAAAAGCATCCCAATCCTTGTCCATTTCTAAAGCAGACCTTTTGTTGCTTTTCTCTTCCTTTCTCCTCAGAAATCTCCACCCTCCCCTGAGTGCACAGCCGACTGTTCACCACCACATGAACACTTGCTCATTCACCCACTGATACTAATTGTAGTCCTTGGTGTGTGAGGACAGAGATAACATGTAGGCTTTCAATGCATGAGGCACATCGGCAACATGTATAATCTTGAGAGGATGGTCTGGGCTAGGGTCCCAATAGCTGCTCCAGAGAGCATCAATGTGCAGAGAGAGGAGCTGGCTAAGCACCTCATCCCAGGCCTTGTGGACATTCACAGGGGACTTACATTCTGCTCATCAATCAGAGGAAAAGCTAAAGCAAAGAAATGGGCATTTACAAATTCACTTTGAGTTTAGATGTATTCCAGGGAATAGAGAGGCAGAAAGCAGCATTATCTTTTTACTGGAACTAGGTAAAAACAACACAACTCAATAACTTAAATATGCACTAATGATTTGTCCCAGAGGAGCATCAGGAAGAATTTGGCACAAGAATAAGACAAACAGAATTAGAACAAAAGGGTGTCTCTCCAATTGCATTGCTTAAAAAAAGATTTAATTGGTTTATTGAGGAGTCTTATCTCATTTTGAAGTAAACACGATTTCCCCAAATTACTGCTTTTAATTTTAATCTGTTCAAACTCCCTTCCCCAATGGATATAGAGTCCCTTAAAATCTTGCCAGATTTTTCAACTAGCAAAAACTTAAACTTACCTAAACTGACATCCATGCATCAATTAACAGTAGAACTATCCCTTCTTTCTTGGACAACGGGAAGGTTAATTTTGGAAAATGTTGCCATTTATGATTACCTTATACTTTTTACAATTAAGAACTGGTTAAAATAACACAATTCCTTAATATAGAACTTAAGGAAGAATCAATCTTAAGTGCATTCCACACCAAGGATCATACCTTATTCATCCTTATCTTTCCAATACCTAGCAGTTTTTGCACCACAGTAGGTGGTTGTTAAAAAATGTTCAGATAAACTTACTGTTGACAAGCTAAATATTAAAGGGCAGAGGCCACTGAGTTATTAGAACAATGGAAAAACAGGGTAACTGTACTTCCTCAAATTACAGTTATTTAAGACAGACATTATTACAGAGTTAAAAAATCTAGTGACAGATGTCAACTCTCATAAATTGCTAAATAATTCTTTTAATTTTTTTAGAAGATTTTATTTATTTGACAGAGACAAAGCAAGAGCAGGAACACAAGCGGGGGGAGAGGGAGAGGGAGAAGCAGGCCTCCCGCCGAGCAGGGAGCCCGATGCGGGGCTCGATCCCAGGACCCTGGGATCATGACCGGAGCTGAAGGCAGTCGCTCAACAACTGAGTCACCCAGGTACCTCCCAAATTTTGTTTAAGTAGACTCCACACCCAACATGGGGCTTGAACTCATGACTCTTAAGAGTCGCATGCGCTATTGACTGAGCCAGCCAGGCACCTCAATAAGTTTTTCTTTTGCTTTTTTTGTGCACACTGTACTACAGAATGATTTTTTAAAAATTTTATTTATTTATTTGACAGAGAGAGACATAGCAAGAGGGAATACAGGCAGGGGGAGTAGGAGAGGGAGAAGCAGGCTTCCCGAGGAGCAGGGAGTCCGATGCAGGGCTCGATCCCAGGACCTGGAATCCTGACCTGAGTCGAAGGCAGACGCTTAACGACTGAGTCACCCAGGCACTACGGAATGATTTATAAATCTACTTTTGTTCAGACAGAAGTGGTTTTTTTGGTTCTCAAATGTTGTTTTCAAAGATAAATGTGACACTTAACTGCAAGGTTTGGCAGTGTAGGAAAATAACAATTTAAAAATTGACAAGAGGAAGATAACAGAATTTTTAGAAGAATGGTCTAGACATTTAAATCATATTTTTAACTGAGTATTTGAAAAATGATTAATGATATATAATAAAGGGATATTTTGAAGTTCTTTAAATCAACCTAAGCTGCAAATAATTAGCTTAAAGGAAGTTATGATTAGGAAATGCCTTGTCGGAAGAAAACTTTTCATTAGAAAATGAATGAATTGTAAACTCAAGGTATACAACTGTATAAATGTTCCCAGAGATGGTCTGTGTTCATTTCACTGGAGACGTTAAACAAGGAGATTCTTGTAAGGGAAATTTTTTTCTTTTTTCTTTTCCAGGCCATGAATAATTACTGATTAAACTTTTTCAGCAATTCAGAGCACACTGCAGGTGCACCAGATTTAATTAAAGAGGCACTGCATAAACCAAATGGAAATGAAACATAGTATCAACTCAGTGCTATTCCTGATTAGACACCCAAAACCTGAGTCTTACTTAGCTACTAACCACACTAAGATGATGTCTACTTTGATTTACAGGTTCTGAATCTCACTAGTCAGTATATGCAGAAGTCTCTTTGATGGAACCATTGAACCATTTTAGATTTTTAAAAAATCCCCTGTGGCCTTTGTCATTCATGACCAATGGCCTTTGGAAGTTAAGGTCAACTGAACTGAGCTACAAGAAAAGGCAGGTGCTATAGTCAAGGCTTGTACGGTACTGGGATCCCTTTAATTGAGTTACAACTTTCTTAAATGTCTAGGCCATTTTCATAAAAATTATTATGTTATCCTCCTCTTGTCATTTTTCAAGCTGTTATTTTCCTAAACTGCCAAACCTTGCAGTTAAGTATCACATTCATCACGTTAATGTTTTCCTTTTAAGCATCCTGGGGGAGAGGGGGGCACATGAGAGACTAAAACGAGGATTAGAAGGGTGACTGCAGAGACCATCAGCTGGCAATGGTGGACGAGGATAAATGTGTTGGCCCCAGACCACCTCAGAGGGCAGCAGCAAGATAGCAAAAAACTACGCTGACTCCCAGTAGCCACCTTCTTCTGGTCAAGCCACCAAGTGGGCCAAAATCAAAGAGGGACAGAAAACAAAAGGCCTTAGCAAAAAAAGGCACAAAAGTAAAACAAAATAAAACAAAAAGTTATGTCAAGAGATTACCTCACTGTTCCTTTGCAACAAAGAGGACAAGGCCAGAGTGAAAACTCCTGGTTCTTTGCAACAAGATGGGCAACACTTTATTTAGATCACCAAAAATAAGGTTTTACAGAAAGGGAACCATAACATTACACAACAAAGTATAGCTGTAAAATCTCAAACAAGAGAGGCAACACTTTATTTAGATTACCAAAAATAAGGTTTTGGAGAAAAGGAACTGTAACAAGCAAATGTGTGACTGCAAATTTTCTTTTGCCATCGATATCAATTCCCTCTAAAATATTTTGGGACTACTTTGTGATTTCCAAGCAAAACTAAAATTTGTTGGACAGACTCGTTGAGCCTCATCACAAGAATGAAAACAGTTTGGAAAACAATTTTGCTTAATGCTAACAAATAACTAAAAAACGTGGTTATTGCTAACGAATTAATTCCAACAGCTACTGAAACAGCCTGACCTACACATGCTCTCATTAACGCTTCACTGTGAACACAGCTGTTCTTTTCCTGCTGTCACAGATGACATGAACAGTGGCAAGGGTCTCATGCTGGAGGCTGGTCAGGCACCTAGGAAGTAAATCTTAACAGAAATAACTACAGTATGTAAGCAACTCAAACAAATGGGCCCACCTCTGCCAGAGCCCCCAGGGAGGTGGGTGTCATGTCAGCTCTGTAAAGAAGGTTCCCTATCTCCCTAGATCTTCATTGGGAACCTAGAGCACAGAGCTAGACAGAGAAGCTGTTCTTCTAGAACCATCAAAACTTCAATAAATCGCCCTGGGGTTCTTGGTGCTATAGTGCGCCTCACAGGCAGCAACATAGGCCGACTCTGGAAAGAAGTCATCATGATATTCTGCCAAAAACCTGGGAAAAGAAGAAAATGGCCCTGATGATCTTTACAGTGAGGACTCAACACAAGCAAGCAAAATTTTAACTTGCAACCATTCGAACATTTCACCTTTTTTTTGGTATTCCAAAGGAAAAAAAATTGAATATAACCTTGATTTCTAGGTATATCTGGCTTCTACATTAATTACCATTTCATTGGGATCCTTTCACTATCAAGTGTACAAAGAAAATAGAACCTAAACTCCACTAGGTGGCAGGCTTCATTATACAAACACTGGGGAAAAAAAAAAACTGGCTCTGACGAGTACTGCATTTTCCTGTTATAAAACCGATATTGGGGCGCCTGGGTAGTTCAGTTGGTTAAGCGTCTGCCTTCAGCTCAGGTCATGATTCCAGGGTCCTGGGATCAAGCCCTGCATCGGGCTCCCTGCTCTGGCGGAAAGCCTGCTTTTCCCTCTCCCTCTGCCTGCCATTCCCCCTGCTTGTGCTCTCTGTCAAATAAATAAAGTATTAAAAAAATAAAACTATAAAAAACTATAAACTCGGGGCACCTGGGTGGCTCAGTCAGTTAAGCGTTTGCCTTCGGTTCAGGTCATGATCCATACAGTCCTGTGTCGGGCTCCCTGCTCAGCGGGGAGCCTGCTTCTCCCTCTGCCCTTCCCCCTGCTCATGCTCACGCTCTCTCTCCAATAAATAAATAAAATCTTTTTTTTTTTTAAAAAGCTATAAACTCAACAAATGTCACTTGAGAAATTCCCAATACTTTCTACAGGCTAAGCTAAACCAAAATTGAATAGTATAAATAGTAAAGAGTATCTGGGTCCTAATTTGCCATTCCAAAAGGTGTTACAGTTCCAGCTTATAGTAGCAAAACTCATAAACAAGGCTGACTTATGTCTGATGATGGCACCATTATAATGAGGCCAGTCATTCAAAAGTTCACATTATGCAGATGCTATCTTGTATCTTAAGTGTCAAAGATTTCACCAGTGGGGCTTAAACATTCTCACATGGGCCGTATCAACCACAAAGCTAATTAGTTTCATGCTTGTTTCTCCAGCCTCTTTCCACCTGTCCAAATTCCTAAAAATGTAAGGATAAACCCAACACCTTCTTTAGTAAAAACGGAGTCAAATTCATTAGATAGTTAACTCTTTTTTCTTTGGACCGTGCCATTCTTAAGGTGATTATTGAGTCCACCGATTCTCTAGTTGACGTTTTGGATACATTTTCAAAACCAATTCCTATATTTGTAAATCTTTCTAAGTTAATTCTTTTTTTTTTTTTTTTTAAGATTTTAATTATTTATTTGAGAGAGAGAATGAGATAGAGAGAGAGCATGAGAAGGGGGAGGGTCAGAAGGAGAAGCAGACTCCCTGCTGAGCAGGGAGCCCGATGCGGGACTCGATCCCGGGACTCCAGGATCATGACCTGAGCCGAAGGCAGTCGCTTAACCAACTGAGCCACCCAGGCGCCCTCTAAGTTAATTCTTAAAACCCTAATTTCTATTTTGTATTGGGCATACCTCAAAATCAGCAGGCTTTCCTATGCTATAACTTGCAGCTATTCTTCATATTTTATTGGCATTATTTGATTTTGGCCTACACAGTCTTTATGCCAAATAGAATTGTGTGTTTTTGAGGGGGAGGTTGGAAGGGAAGAGTATATTTTTCATAATTGTTTCTAATAACATGTAATAAAGTCTCATTTCACTCACGGACGCTTTACTCAAAATGTCTACATAAAAATATCCTTTAAAAACTCCGAAAACCTATTTCTCTGCCTGGAATACTTTCCACACTGATGAATCCTACTTGTTTAATTCTTGCAGGTTGGAGCCTGAGAACAAGGAAGAGGTACCCCCTCACAGAAAAGAAATAAGATCAGGCAGATAGATGAGCTGGGTAAGGCAGTGTGATGAGCAGCCTTGAACACCAAGCAGAGGAACTGGTCAATAGACATCTGGGTGGGAGAGCGCTGGGCCACCGGCACAAGTGAGTCTGGGGCCCACAGCATGGTGCAAGGAGTAGGGGGCAGAGCCTCAGGGCAAATGATCCTAAGATATAATGACTGGCTCTGTCGGATGAAGAAAACAATACCTTTCTCTGAGTTTACAAACTGTCAGCATGTATTGGTCATTTATCTTAACTCTAAACACAAAAATTCAACCTGTAAATGCTAATATTTAGGTTAGTTTATGTATATGCAACAAAGAAAAGTCTAATATAAGGTACTTCTAAATAAAAAATTTAAACTAAATTATTATCAATCTCATCACTTCTACTGTAAAAAATTTTCTATTCACAGTTACCCAACTGGATTCTTCTAGTGACACAAAAAATTTTATCTCTACACAATAAATTACAGAAAAAAGAAACAGCCAAAACCCCCTGATGTGATGATTATAGTTAGAATCAATCATATTTAGCTAATACTGCGACTATTTAAAATACCACAGAACTAGTTTCCACATCTATTATGGAGGAGTTCAGGAAAGTCGTATATAAGGCAGCAGAGATAAGTTTTTACAAACAAATTTAAATACCTAAGAAAGAGATCAAAGTGCTTCAGTAAAGCCTTCAGATTCTTCTCAGAAAAGGACATCTTTCCAAGGATTTCTGGAAGTTTCACTGCATTAAAAATAAAACCGGAACCATTTACAATTGGCAGACTCTGGCAATGAGCAGGACACACTGAGGGTCCTATTTATCCTATTTAAACTGAAATTAACATCTACAGCATCAAAAAAACCCAAAAACTCTTATTGAACACAGTACAGTGGTACAAATGGTATAAACACAATTTTTATGAAATTTAAGATTCATTCAGTGCCTTTTTTTAAGAGGTCATTCTTCAATGATTTTTCTTAGACCCTCAAAATTACCACGAGATGTACATAAACTAACAAGGGTGTAAAAACCAAAGTGGAGGGGTGCCTGGCTAGCTCCGTCGGAAAAGCATGCGACTTTTGATCTCAGGGTCATAAGTTCAAGCCCCACACTGGGTGTAGAGATTACTAAAAAAAAAAAAAATAGATTAAAAAAAACCCCAAAGTGGAGGGGAAAGGGTGGGGGAAGGCAGAAGAAAGCAGGGACCAGGATTTCTTACCAAACAATCGTAGCAAGTGTTGTGCCCCATAAATGTAAGAGGGTGGAGGCGGCTGGTCACCTGGGGGGTAACTGTCGGGTACAAGTTTCCAGGAGAGGACCTAAGACATAATAACAAATCATTCAATTCATGCTTAACACTGTTATCAAGAGATCTCAAAATCTGGAATCCCAGCAGAAATACACATGCTTTGAGGTTCTCAACTCAAATTGAGTGTCACATTCTCACTCCCAAGCTTCCTGTCCTTCTAGCAACTTAGGAGTTGCTTCACAGCTGGGCCAGAAAATGGGAGTAAACAGTAACAACAAACCAATGTGGAATTTTGAAAGCCACCCCTCTAACTTCCCCATCAAGTTTTTTAAGGGCATGATCTTGGCATATAGGAGTATAATGCATTATGTTGAAAAGGATCAAGCTACAAAATAACAAAGTTCAATATGACTTGGAAAAAATACACAATATAATGTGTATAATTATTATGTAAATACACAGAACTACCAAGAAGTACATACCAAAATGTTAAATGTCCATTTCTTATTGGTGAAATTATGATTTAGGCAGTTTGGGAGGATAAAGGTATGCATTTTCCATATTGATTATTAGCATATATCTAATAGTTTCCTATAATTTTTTCAAAACATTTTTGCCTTTTAAATCACGTGAGAATCCACCTTCCTTGGCAACATGGAGATACTTCTCATCCCTTAAAAGTTATAACAATAAATTGCATGTAGAGGAAAAAATATGGCTCTCTGTCAAAATAAAAACAAGCTTATAGAAATAAAGTGTGGGGGCACCTAGGTGGCTCACTCAGTTAAGCGTCTGCCTTAGGCTCAGGTCATGATCCCAAGGTCCTGGGATTGAGCCCCGCGTCAAGCTCCCTGCTCAGCGGGAAGCCTGCCTCTCCCTCTCCCACTCCCCCCGCTTGTGTTCCCTCTCTCGCTGTTTCTCTGTCAAATAAATAAAATCTTAAAAAAATAAAATGTGTGTGTAGGGGGAAGGGAGACTAAAGTAAGATTAAGGAAATATTTGATTTCCCAATTCTCAACAGCTATTACCTATAAATTAGCTTAACTGTTTTGGTCATTTTGTACCTTTTCCTTTATAGGAAATCATACTATAATAGAGAATATATTAGTAAAAAGTAACCTAAACATGTTGTGAGTAATATTACCATTGTTTTAAGATTCCCTAATTTCCTGATATATTTGATTCACTTTGGAAACTAATCTGAACCATTGAATCAAGTGAAAATAGACTTCAACCTTGGTAACCGATTTCTTTTCCTTCTTTCTAAATTTCAGAACTGTGGGTGGATTTCAGGCTTTTGTTAAAGTCAGAGTTGTATTTAAAAGCTCTCTGATGAGCCTCCACAGAAATACTTCAGCAAATTATAAGACTATTTTACTGAGATGCTGCTTTGCCTTTTGGGATCAGTCAAGTTTAATCTGGAAATATAGTAGGGCCAAAGAAAATCCTCTGTAAGACAAGGCAGAAGGATGCCAAAACCACCCCAGAAAACCTGATGTACTCAATTTAACACAATGAAATTGTAGAAGCGAGTAAGTCTCACCATGGTTCTGTATGCCTCCATGCTGGAAGTCCCAGCTTCAGCCCTGGCCTCACCTACCCCACCCATCTGTGGTACAGATTACTGAAGGCAGGGATTTGGTTTCAGCATCTTTATTCCACGCCCAGCACCTCAGCCTGTGGTGCACACAACTGAAGCTTGGCAACTGTTTTGACAGTGATACTTGAAGTTAACATAGGAGAATCTGCAATAATTGGAACCATGACACACACAACGTTGCAAAAGCTGGTCATTTGGCTAGTTAGTAGGCCAGCCTACCTCACTTATTCAACTCTGCATTTCAATGCAGTATTATCACCTTCTCTTTACCAAAGATAAATTTCATGGGGGAAAACAGGTTTCTAGCAGAGGGATTCTCAACTGGGGTATATAGACAACCACCTGTGAATCATAATGTGTACATCCAGACCCTACCCTGATGCAGTAGGTCAGTGAACAGAGAGCCTCAGGTGATTTGGATGCAGAGCTTTTGTTAAAACACACAGAGACAGAGGCACTCACAAAGGTGGGAATTCCCTAAGGTCTCCTGTTTGGTTTGAGAGTCACTGTTGAGAGCCTGTCTTACTAGAAATCCAATTTTACTAGAGCTTGCAGCTGTGCAGCTGTATCTCTAACCACCAGATGGTGGCCTCGCACTGCCAACCTGAGTGGGAATGGCCTTGCCTGAATATTCATGTCCCTTTTAAAAGAAACGGGACTCCCCTTAATAACACCTGCAGGGCCTTGTCTGAAAAACAGGACCCTAGGGACTGCTGTAATAGGAATTTCCTAACTTTCCCTCATTGTCATTGTAAAACAAATTAAGTTTTCCAGCTTTTCTGTCGGGGTCAGCCAACTAAGGCCTTCTGCCAAATCCAGCCCAACCCCCTTGTGCTGAAAATGATTGTCATATTTTTAAATGGTTAATAAAATCACATGAATAAATATTTCATGACATGAAAATCATATGAAATTCAATTACTAGTGTGCATGAATAAATTTTGGGGGCATAGAGCCACACCCATTCATTTATGAGTAGCTCTCATGCCAACAGCAGAGTTGGATAATCTCGAAAGAGACTGTATAGTACACAACCCTGAAAATATTTGCAATCTGACCCTTTACAGAAAAAGTTTGCCAACTCTCACCATTAAATGTTCTCTCTCCCTAGTAAAGCTAGTTCCCCTATGCACAGAAACAGGGAAATCCTACCTCCTAGGTGAGATTCATAGAATATCCCAGTAGACCAAGATATCTCCTGAGCCTCCAAAACACTCACTACCTACACATCAATTAACTAGCCTTAAAAACAGAATTTTTTTTTAAAAACTTTATTTATCTGACAGAGAGAGAGCAAGCACAAACAGGAGGAGCGGCAGGCAGAGGGAGAGGGAGAAGCAGGCTCCCCGCTGAGCAGAGAGCCCCACTCTGGGCTCAATCCCAGGACCCTGGGACCATGACCCGAGCCGAAGGCAGACGCTTTACGACTGAGCCACGTAGGCACCCCAAAAACAAAATTTTTATTTTTATTTATTTTAAAAGATTTTATTTATTTATTTGACAGAAAGAGCACAAGCAGGGGGAGCAGCAGAGGGAGAGGGAGAAGCAGACTCCCCGCTGAGCAGGGAGCCCGATGTGGGGCTCCATCCCAGGACCCTGGGATCATGACCTGAGCTGAAGGCAGACGCTTAACTGAGCCACCCAGGCGCCCCCAAAACAGAATTTTTAAAATGAAAAGTTTCCCCACTTGTAAAATGGAAACCTGGTGGCAAGGTTGTTCTGGAAAATCTGAGGTGATTTAGGTCAAGTTCCTGGCACAATGCTGACATATAGCATGCCCTCAAAGGGATGGCTACTAGTACTACTATTAACAATGAATTTTATATTTTTAAATAGTTGGGAAAACCCAAAAGAAGAACCATATTTCATAACACGAAAATTATGATATTCAAATTTCAGTGTCCATAAATAAAGTTTTATTGGAACACAGTATGCCCATTCATTTACATAATGTCTATGGATGCTTTTGGAATTGGGTAGTCTTGAAGGAGACTGTTTGGCCCGCAAGGCTTAAAATATTTATTCTCTGGACCTCTGTAGAACAAGCGTGCATAAAATGCATAAAATGAAAATACTCATATATTTCAATACTTGTGCTTATTTAAAAGATGACCATAAGCACAGGGCTGGAATCCTAGCGACTTTCTCATTTTAGAAACCAAAACCAATGTTAAACATCACCATATGAAGCATTTTGTTAATATCCACAGCAAGAGCAACAGAGTGTTTCTAAGGAAACCGGATTTCCGCTCACAGGACTTAAGCACCATAGAAGGAAGGACTCACTGGGGATGAACAGCAACAGTAATGCTTTACCTCATTTATTTCATTAGTTCTTCTGCCTTCAAAGCCAGCAAACACTGTACTCCCTTCCTTGCTAGGGGTCAGAGGAACTGGTGAGGATGATCTGCTATGCACAGGTGTCTCTTCAAAAGGAAAAGATGTTAATTATTCACTTGTAAATCACAGAGCAACTGAATTAGACTGCCGGATGACTGTTACAGTAAAGAAATTATTAATCTTTAACAATCATATATGATACGTTCCTATCATAAAAAATAGTACCTGAATTATTTGGGGGAAAAAAACAGGAAACAAGTACTGATATATGCTACAACATGATGAACCTTGAAAACATTATGCTAAGTGAAAAAAGCCACAGACAAAAGGTCACTTACTGTGTAATTCGACTGACAGGAACTGATGCCTAGAAGAAGCAAAATCCATAGGGACAGGAAGTAACTAGTGGTTGCCTAGCAGGATAGATTAGGGCTGGGGGGAGGGAATGGGGAGCTACTGCTACCAGACCCACGAGACACAGCTAAACCAGCCAAGCATCCAACTGCAGAGCTGAAGGTGTGGTGACTCCTCTCTCCATGCCATAGGCAAAGTGCCTTGTGAGCCTTGGTTAGAGCCAAACTCCTCAGTGGATTTCCCACAGCTGAGTGGGTGAATCTGGGTGTGACTGTGCATTCATCCCCATTCCTCTCCTAGCCTCTCTTGTTAGCTGGACTCCCATCAGGAGAGCAGTTGACTTGGCACAGGCCATGCAGAGAGTGAATGGCTTTCCCACACCTGAGAATGGACCTACTTTTTTCCAGGTGCAGGAACAGCTTTGGCATGCTGGCGGACGTGTCCTGCTGCCGGCGCTTGGGCTGAGGCGAGGCGCTGCTCTCAGACAGCCTGTCACAGTTGGCAGAGTGCCGTGTCGACCGCCTCAGAGACTGCAAGGCTTCCGGTTCAGCTTTGCGCCTTTTGGGGGTGGCTGGCTCACCTGTGGTGGGCTGACTCTCCGTGGACTGTGGTGTGGATGGATTCAACAAAGGTGGGCTTGGAGAGAGCTCCTCTTGGTTCCTACGGAAGAAGAGGAGAGAGCATCTCTCACTCTCTCACATACTCTCTCTC